>NW_019417206.1:51655-116065 GCF_000390285.2 Anoplophora glabripennis | reverse complement strand
CTAATTCGTTATTATATTTATAATATTTCAAAGACATCCTGACGTGATTTAACTAATTTAGTTACTCGCTTTACCCATGTATTGAGTAAATTATATAGGCGTATTTGATATCACCGAGTTCACCGTAGAATGATTAATTAGTTACATACTGCGTCTATTGCGCGCACAGCGCATGCGCATGTCTTGCCCCGCCCATATCTGCGGGTTCATCTATCCCACCTTCAATGTACCATGTGTCATAAATCGTGGCTGGAAATGTGTGGGTAACTTCACTCCAATGTTTTTTGTCATAGTTGTCAAAAAAATGTAATAAATTGTCTTTTATGTCGTACTGACGACAATTTCAAACAATCACAGTTTCTTCTGTACTTTAAAAATCGTACCTACTCTTTATTAATCTTTTTCAGAAAATATTGCAGAAAAGCGACCATTTATATTTACTAATTGACCTGTTGTAGCGATTTTTTTTAAATTTCAACTGGAAAAAAATATATAAATTTTGTTCCATCATCTTGGGACAGAGTGTATATTGTATAACGTTTTTGAAAAAGAAAATCCATATATTTATTTTGAATCCGCAAAAAATTTTTTATAATTTTTGTCATTTTTGATACCCATATCTCACTTTTGAATTTGAAGTATAATACATTATCATAAAATACAGGGTGTCCCGAAATTCATGCAACAAAATTTGGTCACAGATTCTTAAGACAAATTTAGAGGACCCGTATTTTTTATTTTTTTCCAAGTGGCCCCTTCTTTTGGAGTTACAGCCCCCTGAAGTCCGCCCCTAAGAATAATCTTTTTTTATATCTCACAGCCCTGTTGTACGAGAATGACTAAATTTGGTACACAGGGGTTTTATGACATGTGGAATCTGTTTTTTAAGACAATTTTTCGTTGACCCTCTTGCCTTTGGAGCCAAAAAATTTAGTTGCATATTTAAATTTCTTAAAAATTATCAGTCCACTAGAAAGCCATTAAATTTAGAAACCTTTTGTCTCTTTATACTTTTTTCGTAAAATGCAATGTTTTCGAGAAAAATGTCAAAATGTGATCGAATGCATATTGTCATTCGCCATTTTCCTCAAAAACATTGCGTTTTACCAAACAAATATCAACAGACAAAAAGTTTCTAAATTCAATGGCTTTCTAGCTAACTAATAATTTAAAAAAAAATCAAATTTGCGACCAAATTTTTCTAGTTCCAAAGACAAGGGGGCCCAAGAAAAAGTGTCTTAAGGGAGTTTCTCGCCAAAAAGCGTAGCACTATGAGACACCTAATGTCATAAAATCCCTGTGTACCAAATTTAGTGATTCTCTAACAACATGGTTTTGATATATAAAAAAGACTTCTTAGGGGCAGATTTCAGGGAGCCAAGTGGCAAAAAGAAAAATTACGGGTCCCCTAAATTTGTCTTAAGAATCTATGACCAAATTTTGTTGCATGAATTTCGGGACACCCTGTAGAGCACTATTCCGGATATGGTTACAGTGGACAGTTTTTTTAGTCAATGATTTACGCGTCTGACAGACAATTTTTCACTTCGACAATATTTTAAAATAGGAGGTAGAAGTAGTGTAAAGATGGACAGGTTGGAGAAACAGTCTATTGTTAATAATTCGTCCAACTTTTGTCAGATCACGACACTTCTTCATCCACTTGTAGACAATTTTACCAGAAATAAAGTCAAATGCAGGTTTAGTCTGTGCAAAAATTTTTCGAAATGACTTAAGTCGACATTGACATTTGTGTTGTATTTTAATCAAATATTTGTATATATGTACATATTTGAACAGTTCATTTGAAGTCCAGTCAAACAGTTGAGTCCATAGCTGAGCTACATTGTACCATTTTGAAGTCAATATCATAGACTGAAATTCGACGACGTCTTTCTCGTTTATGCCTCTAAGAGTACTGAAAGGTAACCGAGAGACAAGTACAATAAACTAAATTTAAAAGATGGGCTGCGGGACATCATTGTGAAAATTCAATTTTCCTTTTCAAAAAAATAATGTGTACAGCGACGTATTTCTCACTTATGCCATGTTCATAAGTTGAAGAGAAGTAACGATTTTATCACAAAATTTTTTTGGCATAAGTGTCGCAAGGGACCTAAAAATGGAAAACTTTGTAAGAAAATGTGAAAAACATCTTTATTTATCTACCAATTTCTCATTAATGCCAATTAGAAATATGACATTATTATATTCGAAAAGCTCATAAAAAACATTGGCATAAGTCCTACTAAGGCTAAAGAAAATAGGGCTTTGGAAAAGCTGCGGAAAAAGAAAATTAAATTTTCACATAGGTGTCCCGGCGGGCACATAGGTTTTTCCATAATCTTACTTGTCTTTAATGTATTTTTCAGTACCCTAAAAGGCATAAACGAGAAAGACGTCGTTGAACTTCTACGAGTATCTCCCGGTCTATCAATAGTATAGACAGAAATAAACCTTGTAGTTTGTTTATTTAAAACAGTTAAATTAAAACTGACAGTTTGCCACATCATGCTATCACACCTTGTATAAAATGTAGCATATTTATTACGAGTATCTTCATAAAAATGTTTTCTGCGGTATTGTCATAGAAAAAGTACAAAAGTGAAATAAAACATCCAAGTACGTATTAATAGCAGCCCGAGTAAATTTTAAATTCAGCCCCACTTTTAGTGCTTTTTTCGCAAGCGGGATTCATGCTAATTAATAAAAAATGACGCTCGCTTCACATCCAGTAAATAAAATTTACATTTACAGAGTTAATCCTGAGTGATGAGTGTCGTAAATGTTAATGCTGTAATTCGTTTTAATTGCTATTTTTATTAGAATAAATTATTTCAGGCGTTTCAGGCGGCACTGCCTGAAAGAAACCTGTTGATTTCTGTCTGGCTAGTCTACTGATTCTCGTTTTATAAATATTTAATATTATTACAGCGTATACTAGCATTTTATTATTTGAAATGCATAAATAATAGAATAAAAATAGACTAGCAACATAATAATAATATAAATATAAGTCTGATGAAAAAATAAGATTTAAACTTGATGAATACTAGAAACGTAGGTTAAACTTTCGTGATACTTGAACTTTGTTCGGCATTGCTCTGAAGCAGGATTGTTCCTGACCTGCGCTTGTTATTGTGAACATTCTACAGTCCGTACGATATTTGTTGAGACAGAATTCTAAGAAGACCCCTGCCTCACTTTCTTGGTATTAACCGCATTCGACACCCGACATAGAAAGACACTGGCGGAAAATTTCAAGGCACACTCCCACCACGGTAAACTGTTACAGTAGTTCCGATAATTTCCTTGGAATTCTATCTCGACAAATATTATACGAACATTTATATTAGTAGTTACTGCCAGAGCTCGAAATAGCTGAACCTGTTAACAACTTCCAGCACTTAAAACTTGTATAAACCCAAAAGGTCCTTAAAGGTACCGGTACTTTCGTCCTTTACATAATTGACGCAACAGTTGGCGCTATCAGCAATTTTAAAGTTTCGTCGTAACTTTCCCCTCATGGTAAACCGCTGTAGTAACATTGAAATTTTTAAAATAACGACAAAAGGGTCTCGAAACCCATGCTTCACGCAAAATGCGATGGCATTCCTGAAATCTACGCCCTCGGTTTGGTCTAGGAGATTTCTTTCATAATTTTCAGACGCGAAATAAAAGAAGCACGCATTAATCTAAAATACTTTTATTACAAATCTAAAAGCGCAGCATATGGAAACCTGCAATTTCACTCCGTTTTCAGGCTGCGACTTCAGGACCGTAATAAAAATTTTTTACCTGTGCAGGAATTTAAAAAAACTAAAATTACTAATTTGGGAAATTAATTGTAATTTTATTTCAAATACATTGTAAACTTTTCTGAAATCACCTTAAGTATTTAAAGCACAATGTTTTTTCGGGTTGTTATGACGTGTACCTGGTCCTCACCAATTATATCTTGCTGCTATTGTTCTCGGGCTAGGCCTTTAGAACTCCTAGACCCAACCGCGGTTCTAACAGCTCACTTTGTGCGAACTATTAAGCAATATATTGTTAGCACGTTATTTTAAAATTGCATTGCGAATATCAACAAACTATTTTTATTATCACTTATACCTAAATTGAATATACCTAATTATATAAATTACGTATCTATTTACGTGTTTAGAATACCCAAAGACATTTAAATTATTATTGTAAGTATTATTTGCACATTTAAAACCTGTGTATCGACTAATTGCACCGTTATCACAATCTTGATTTATTGACAGTGTAATCTATAAAATTTTTAAATACGTCTCTGTTTATTACACAAAACTGCACACAATGAGAGAAATTTAACATTTTTGGATAATCCAAAATTTACATGTTACACAAAAATGCATTTAATATTTCTCCAAACTAACCTTTATCATAGTTTAGAATTCGACATCATTGAAAAAATGTTTACAAAAGTCCAACAAATTATTTAATCAAATAATAAATTAATATAACTTCATTGCTGTCTCGCCTACGTAAAAATTGCACCACTCCAGATTATAAATGCGTAATTGTACAGTGTTAAAAATCTTCGTTTTTGACATACAGGGAATCAGAAATTACAAAAAAAAAAGTTTATATTTTTTTAGATTAGAAGAAAACTGATTAATTCAAATTCGGTGTAGCCGTAGTTTTTGATTAACCACAAATATATGTTTCAAACGGGTTCTTGCAAAAATCTCTTTGTTTTCGGAATATTATAACAAATCGGATAGGAGAGATCTTAACATACTATGATATAGGTAAATTAGACTCTTTTTAATTTGTAATAATTTTTATTAATAATTCTAAATATTTCAAATTTTCACCACCAAGAACGGCGGTGATAACATTTTTAAAATTATGGCGATGTTTCGCATGGTACTAGCTATGTTCTGCACAGATTTAGTTTCGCGCAACTCACTCGGTTTCAAAAATACAATACTTATATACGTTTTCAGCCATGAAATTTGAATAATTCTAAATATTTCGAACTTTCACCACCAAGAACGGCGGTGACAACATTTTTAAAATTATGGCGATGTTTCGCATGGTACTAGCTATGTCCTGTACATATTTAGTTTCGCGCAGCTCACTCGGTTTCAAAAATACAATACCTATGTACGTTTTCAGCCACGAAATTTGAATAATCCTAAATATTTCGAATTTATTTTCAGCCCCAAGAACGGCGGTGACAACATGTTTAAAATTATGGCGATGTTTCGCATGGTACTAGCTATGTCCTGTAAATATTTAGTCTCGCGCAACTCACTCGGTTTCAAAAATACAATACCTATGTACGTTTTCAGCCACGAAATTTGAATAACTCTTAAATATTTATCTAGAAAAGTACAGCTAGAATTCTACGAATAGGTATTTTATTTTATAATCTGATATATTTTAACATATATTATACAAAAGAAAATTGACCTAACCTCACCAAAATTTCAAAGATTTTACTTCAAAACAGTGCTACTTATTGAAGTGATACGAAAATATCTTTTTTATACAAACATTTTTTAATCAAATAATTCAAAGGTTTTGATATCTTAGTGACATAACTTATGTAAAAATTTATCTACTTACAGTTAAATTAGATAAAATTAAGTTTTCCTTTATGTATTCCGTAAAAAAAGTTTACCCGACTCACTAACCTTACGCAAATCACCATTTAAATTAACGAGTAAATAAATGTTTCAATGTGTGAATAGTGTGAGGTAAATGTACAACAATAGAGAAAAATCCAATTAATAAGTTCCCAAAAAAAATTAATTCCACCTATTTTATTGTTTTTTGTTGACCCATATTTAAAACAACTATTCTAACCTAAAAGACAAAGATATTAGACGACACTAATTGTAACAAGATTTCTCAGCGTTACCAACTTAACATATCTAGTTATTTACCAAAGTCAGTTTAATATCAATAATTATCAAAGTGGTGTCGCGAGAAAATTTAAAATATTTTGTAGGTAGTTCTCATTAAATAAAATAATACTAAAGTAATAAAATGAATGCATAATGACACCCAATAATAATAAATTAAGCGTAAAATTTTGTGGTTCTTTTTCTTGTTTTTTTTATGTAAATGTAACGTAAAATTAATTGTATATCACGATCTTATATTTTCCACAAATACTAATTTTAAATTCACAAAAAGTCATCTCATCTGCTAAACTACTAACTTTTACCAAGTTATAATAGTATTATATTGTTTAGTTTATTTTGCTAAATAGGTTTATTAAAGGTAAGTGAATTGGTGCAATAAGTATTAACACTAAAAACGTTGACTCAACACCAAAATATTTTTTTTAGGTTAGGAAGAATACACAAGGTATATATTTTTTTTACCGTGGCAATATTCCTTAATGATTATCTTAATATATACCTAAAAATGTTAATATACTTAGGTAAAACAGCAATTGTGCGGTAATAGATCAGAAGGATCAGTAATTGCGGTTTGACAATGATTTCACATTTCACAACAAACAATCAACCCCTGGCTGATAACACCGCTCCATTTTTTTTTTTTTAGGAAAAGTGTAATATTAAATGTAAATTAAAAGACTTATAATAGTTGGATTTTTATTTAGATTCATTTACAGAAATTCTAGACTTATTGCTATACAAAATGTTTACTAATGAATTTTTCTGATGATAACAGAAAAGCAAATGTATGTAAACAAAAGCACAAAAAATTATACAAAATATAAATCAATATAGGTACTCAAGACGTGGTGTAGATGCGGAAATTAAAAAAAATATATAAACAATATTTATGTTTGTCTTATATTCAAAATATACATAGTAAAATGTGGAAACAAAAAAAAACAATTCTTTTAATGATAAAAAATGTATGATATGCAAGTCGGAGACGCTTTCATTATAATCAATGTAGCTGTAAAAAAAATCAAATAAAAATGTGAACGAATGGCACTTTCCGTCGCGCGCTTGAAATAAACCCATTTTTAAGGGTTCGGCCCATAACACATATTTGGAAAACGAATAAACATAGCGGCATAAATAAAAAAACAATCGAAAGACAAAGTGTTTTCCTACTGCTGTCTTGTAACAGTTTTTTCAAAATTGGTTTCTAATTGTTTAAATTTAAATAGTAAACTATGCAAGAAATCGTCATATTTACAAATTATTTACGTAAAAATAAAGGCTTAAATCAAAAATTGCTTACAAGAGAGAAGTGGGTCAATCTTTTAGCTTTACAATGGTACCAAAATTATATTGATTTGATAAAAATTACTCAAAATTCTATGCTAAATCCCGAACGTCTACAACTTCAGAAACGAATATATTTTAAATGCTGCAACCACGTGTGTTTTACTCAGTGGGATGGGCTTAGAGATTGGTAATTGCGGACAGGACCGGAGTTCAAAGAAATATCTAGTCAGTGATAATCTATACGTTTTCAATTGAGAGTATTGAATTAATCGATCTTGCGGGGTTCGATTCTTTTATTTTCATTGGAAGAAGTTTTTGCATCCAATTAGATATTATATCAGAGATTGATATAAAAACTATCTTGAGTTAAAAGTTGTACGGCACAGCCAGGCAACGTTATTTCTAGCGGAAAACTAAAAAATGTATTTTTTAATAAATGTTTTTACTGCACTATCAGCGGTAATAATTAAATTTTTAATAGTAATAGTATATTTAATTTGTACAGCACAACATTTCGGCGTTTCCATCCCAGCCCATGTTTATTAAAGGAAATGCCGACAATAATCCCGTTTTCGTTTTTTGCCGTTTTTCTTGAGAAAGTATACGTTTTTTGTTTCCAAATGCACCTGGTCATACTAGTGAAATAACTCAATTATGATCGAGTGCTCGTTGATGAATATTGACGATTTTTAATTATTTTTGGTCATATTGAACTTATTCTCCGAGATTTCTATTCGGATGCCAGTTATTAAAAATGACTGCCGCTTCTTGATGAGTTTTATAATCATCTCCCACAATCAAAACTATTTAAATTTTCTCCTAAGAAGTTAACAGAGCTGCCATTTCTTGTATTTTATAAATTGTAACTAGCGTTTTGACGTTTGCTATCAAAAATTCCATTGGTTTGTCAGTGCATCTTACAGGAGAAGGTAAGGTAGTCGGATTTTTGTAATTTTTGATATTTATGGTATGTGTAGTTTGGACCTTGAATAAGAATTTTTCGAAGTAGTTCGACGCAACGTTCATAAATTACCGAGATAATCAATTTTGAAGTTTTACCTGACAGCTAAATCCACTAGCATTATGTGACCCATTTTTCAACTGGGAGCGTGGCGTAATTGGTAGCGTTCGGGACTGACAGTCACGAGATGGCTGGTTCGAGTCCGTCGCGTGACATTTTTTTTTTTCAAAACGCACCATATAGTTTTTTATTATTTTTTTCATCTCGAAAATTATGAACAAACGAAATATTATAGTAAACACTTACGTATATGTAGAAATATTCTTCAAATATTTCATTAAAATGCACAATTGGTTGATAAACAATATTTATTATGAATTAACAATAAAGTTTCTTTAAAAAAAAACAAACAAGGTCAGGTAGGTTTTTTATTTTAATTTTAGTATTTGATATTTTACGCAGTGTGGCATAAGCCAGAATGATAGTTATCATAGAAACATGGGAAGCAGAAACTTTCTATGCCCGAGCAGGTGTGTTTTTTTAATCACGACCCACACAACCTAGCTCAAAATGTTAATTAAACACTTGAAAAATATTCCTACATACAGTTATCATAATATTTCGTTTGTTCATAATTTTCGAGATCAGAAAAAAAAAGAAAGGAAGCTAGATGCTTAAAAAATTTCTGCTTCCCATTTTTTTTATGATAACTACTATTCTGGCTCGTGCCACACTGCGTGTCAAATAGTAACATAAATATAAAATAAAAGAACATCCTACCTGACCTCGTTTGTTTTTTTTAATGAAATCTTATTGTTAGTTCATAATAAATATTGTTTATCAACCAATTGTGCTTTTTAATGAAATATTTGAATATTCCTACATATACATAAGTATTTATTATAATATTTCGTTTGTTCATAATTTTCGAGATGAAAAAAAAAAATAAAATACCATATGGTGCGTTATGAAAAAAAAAAAAAATTTCACGCGACGGACTCGAACTAGCGATATACTGACTGTCAGTTCCTAACGCTACCTATTAGGCCACGCTCCCAGTTGAGGAGTGTGTCACATCTAGTGGATTTAGCTGTCAGGTAAAACTTCAAAATCGATTATCTCGGTAAATTATGAACGTAGCGTAGAACTACTTCGAAAAATTGTTATTCAAGGTCCAAACTACACATACCATAAATATCAAAAATTACAAAAATCCGACTACCTTACCTGTTAGATTTAATGTCTATCTCTAGACGTAAATTATCAATGCTAATACGGAGAAGAGTTTGTAAAAATAACAAAATCTGTTTTTTAATGGTAAATGAATAATATTGGATACCTGACCGTAGTTTTCTATTTGGATCAACTTTAAATAACGATTGTCGATATTTTAAAAAATAAAGGTACTTTACTCTTGAGCAAAATTTACATTTTTCGACAAACCTCGTATACGACTGCAAAAAATTGAAATCTGATTATTTCATTTTGGATTTTAGGCCATGCAGAACTCTTCATCAAGAATAACTTTTTCTCATAAAACCAAAAAAGAGAAGGAGCGTTAAATTGACGTCCACGGGATGTCGGTTATTCAATTTTGTATTGCGATGAAATTTGTTTGTACAATTGCGGTACAATAATTGTATTAATTCTAAATTGACACAATTATTGAAGTAAAAATTGTAACGTTAGTTTCACGTTTAAATCAACCTAAATACGTCCACTGTAAAATCATCGTAGTGGGAGAGCGATAGTCTCCGCCTCCAGCTGTAACGCCCGTGCACCCGACCCCGCAGCGATACCTTAGCAGTGTATAGAGAACGGACTCTTAAGTTTTCTATAACCCTTAACTATTAAAAAATAAACAAACGAACCTTATTTAAAGTGAGGTTATTGTACCTCCACCAGAAACTCGTGAAACTCAATTGATACCAACTAAATTTAAACAATAAAATTTGGTAAGCAACTAAATTCTAGTTCGATTTATACTGGCAACATTGCGAAATCTTGTTACAATTAGTGTCGTCTAAAGATATTTCATATATTTTTAATGGAAATATATATGTTTTAAGCTATGAATAATAAACTTATATAGAATACGTGTGTACCATTAGTTTTTGACAAAATACTGTTTTGGCAAAAAGTCGTTTATTCAATTTTTAACAAAAATAGTTCATTTTCTTCATTTTTTAAATTAACACGTAAAATTATGATCCACATAGAAGTTAACAGAAGTTAAGTTAACAGAAGTAAACAGTAGATATGCAACATAACGTCATAGCATAAAAAAATCGATCCCCTGCAATAGTCATTTTTCATCAATTTTCTAAATTCAATTTTACCCAGGACTTAATGAAAACACCCCGTTAATTATAGGAACAAAAATAAAGAATCTTTAGCGTTCGTCGGCTGTCAGGTGAAACAAGATGAAGCAATTTCGCCGCCGCTGAAACTGCTGAAAGCGCTCGACAATCAATGCCGTTTACCGGCAGCGATACAATTCGTTTAGCGGCCGCCCCTGAGTGGCGTCGGCGAAAATGAAATCCGGCCCGCAGAACGGCGATAACCGCCACCGCTCCGGCCGCTTCTGTAAGTTCATTACTGGAACGGAGTGGACATATATTTTCATCTACCGTTCTGAATTTATGATGTGCATGCATTAGGGAATGAGTGGGAGTTTATTGGTTCGCATCATGATTCATCTTTTGGGAAAATGCCATGGACATACGGGCCGTCCGAGTTGATTCTCCTCGCAGTAAAAGTCGCTACCGAAGCCTCGATCCTGTTTCTTCTAACAACACACACTCTGTGGCATTTTTCATTGAGGCTTTCGACTGATGCCTTTTCCACCGGAAATTTTTTATTTAAACACTTTTTTGGCTTTCCAAACGTTATGGCCTTGGTACAAACTTTCTATTAGTCGCAAATCTATAGTAAACCTGTGCGATTTATATCGCTTGAATGTGATCTGTGATCTAGGTTCACAGTCTTGACATTAAGTGATTTATAATCAACTTATTTTTTAGTACTTATNACATAGAAGTTAACAGAAGTTAAGTTAACAGAAGTAAACAGTAGATATGCAACATAACGTCATAGCATAAAAAAATCGATCCCCTGCAATAGTCATTTTTCATCAATTTTCTAAATTCAATTTTACCCAGGACTTAATGAAAACACCCCGTTAATTATAGGAACAAAAATAAAGAATCTTTAGCGTTCGTCGGCTGTCAGGTGAAACAAGATGAAGCAATTTCGCCGCCGCTGAAACTGCTGAAAGCGCTCGACAATCAATGCCGTTTACCGGCAGCGATACAATTCGTTTAGCGGCCGCCCCTGAGTGGCGTCGGCGAAAATGAAATCCGGCCCGCAGAACGGCGATAACCGCCACCGCTCCGGCCGCTTCTGTAAGTTCATTACTGGAACGGAGTGGACATATATTTTCATCTACCGTTCTGAATTTATGATGTGCATGCATTAGGGAATGAGTGGGAGTTTATTGGTTCGCATCATGATTCATCTTTTGGGAAAATTGAGGCTTTCGACTGATGCCTTTTCCACCGGAAATTTTTTATTTAAACACTTTTTTGGCTTTCCAAACGTTATGGCCTTGGTACAAACTTTCTATTAGTCGCAAATCTATAGTAAACCTGTGCGATTTATATCGCTTGAATGTGATCTGTGATCTAGGTTCACAGTCTTGACATTAAGTGATTTATAATCAACTTATTTTTTAGTACTTATACATTTTTTACTGGATTTAATAAGTATAAATTTTAATTTGAGAGTCGTACCGCTTGCATTGTAATATTAACTGTAATTATATAGAGTTGACGTTCGATCGCACATATTGGTGGCTCCGCCAAATTCCCTATATGAATTTATGGTGCAGTTGGCTTCACTTGACTTCTACTCTTCTTGGGTCAATCTTGATCCAGTTACCTTTCAGCGCTGCCTGTAAAGTTTGAAGGTAGTTGGGTGGCTTTCTTGATTTTCGGAGTGTTATTCGTTATTCGGACAGAAAATTAAGAACAATGGCGAAAATTTGAGCAATTCGCGACTATTTTCGGCAGCCATTAGAGAAAAGAAAAATAGATTTCGAGAAAAATGAAGTTGCTTTTTTTTCCTCACATAAAGACATTAACAATTCAGTACATTAACAAAATATTAAATTTTGAATAAGCTGAAGACATTTAGCTACCAACAGTATTTGCATTTAATACTATAATTTTAATTTCTTACGTATCACATGAAACAGTTAAATTGTAAAACATTTTATTAACTAAAAAAAAAATTAAAATTAATTTTAAGTTTCATTTTGTTGTAAACTAACATTTAAATAAACAAATTGTGGTAATTAATTATCTATTATTAACTAATTTTAGATTTTGTAAACTACTACACTACTATTACTAAAATAAACAATTGTTGAATGGACTTAATTGTTGACGGACATGAATGCTTAAAAAATGTGATGAAAATAGAAAAGTATTAGGAAACAGACTCGGAGACATACAGAACAAAACAGTTGCACAATTAAATAAATGTGCAAACTCGAAATACTGCAGTAGATACTGAAATTGTCCCCCATTTCCTTCTATGCAACTTCATTTTTCTCGAAAATNGCTCTAGCTCTAGCGGCCAACGCTTCAAGGTGTGTTGTTTAATAACACGCTGGGCGATATTTTAACAGGCCTCGCGCCCGATTGTTCAGGAACGGCTCCAATTTGTGTACATACAGTCTTATAAGGAAAGAGAGTAAAGATTTTATTAATCATTAATAGATTATCGAGGACAATAATAATTTTTTTATTAAGTAGGCAATAATTTTTAGTTAATAAGCTTAAACAATCTTAGAATTACCATTCCTTTATTATAAAAGCAGATATAATTTTTAAAATTCCATGTAGTTTCTTCTTCAAAAGCTTAAAAAACGTATAACAGGAATAGTCAACAGTCTAATGTTTATATTTTCACGTTAACAATCCGATACGTAAATTACCCGCTATTTTCGGTAAAAATGATATAACTTGAATTATTTTTTTACTTTGGCGAGTCGTATTAATTTAAAAAACACTGCCTAATTACTAAAATATATAGAAACTTGCTACTAATTACGTTTGGAGAATAATATGTATAGTAGGGTGGTCAAAAAAAAAAACTATTTTTGTTTTCGTGTCCCTTGTGAAAATATGTTAGTTTATCATGTTTTAAGAGCCCCCTCAAAAAATCAGCTCAAAAAAAATTTTTTAAAGGTCGCTCAAGATATTTAAAAATTTCCAAAATCGTCAAAAATTGAATTTTTTTTTTGTTTAATTTTTTCCCGTTATTTTATCATTTTCTAGGTTGAAAAAAATCTCGATTCTGAAGATTTCAAATCGATATTTATATTTCTAAAGGTCACTCATAATTATTTTAATTTTCAGAGTTGAGCGACCTCTAAAAAATAATTAATTTCTATTATTTTGTTGATCAAATTCAATGAAAAAAAAATTGTTAGTTCGTTGATATTTATTTTTTAGAGGTCGCTTGAAAACGTAGGTACGTACCTACACTACTTTGAAAATTAAATAATTATGAGTGACCTTTAGGATTAAAATATCAATTTGGAATTTTCAGAATCGAGATTTTTTTTCAACCTAGAAGATGATAAAATAACGGGAAAAAAATTAAACAAAAATAATTCTAATTTTACTGACTATAAGTCGCACTATCGTCTTTAGTACTGTGAAGGTCATTTGTCTCGAAAGCTCTTTTTTATTTTTAAGCAAAACAGAAGGGGATGCTATCTCCGTAAACAACAATCTGAAAAAATTTGTAAAAATAATCCAGTTATAAAGGCTATACTGTATACTCTGCTTCGGACCGTGAACGCAATTGACCATTCCGATACTGTTTTTAAGAATATCATATTTATAACTGTATTATTTTAACATATTTTTTCAAATTGTTGTTTACAGTTATTTGCTACCTATGTCAGTTTTTTCTTTTTTTAAAGAATGCCATATTTACGGAGATAGCACTCCCTTATGTTTCACTTAAAAATAAAAAAAGAAGACCTTTTGAGACAAATGACCTTTACAGTATTAAAGACAATAGTTCGACTTATCGTTAGTAAAAATTGGATTTTTTTTATCAGTTAACAAAAAAATTACGACGAGTTAAAGTGAGAGGTACCAATAATTTTATATGCAGAAAACCGTGATTTTTTCAACATTTTCATTAATAACTAACAAATGGGATAACGAAACCAACTGAAATTTTAGCACACAATAGAGTAATAGTGAGGCTATATATGGTCCAAATTTCAAATTTTTTGCCCCTACGTTTTCTTAATATCGGTTTCCAAACTCAGAGGTCTATTTCATTTATTTCGATAGTAAGTGACTAAAAATAAGCAAAAGTTGATTGTCAAGACAATATGAAATTAAAATCGTGTTAGTTATATTTATATTCAAGAATGTATAATTTTTTTGGTCGTAACTTTTTTCATTAAATATCCAGTGGTTTCCTTCTTACCGGTAAGTAGCTTGAAGATTTGTAGATTTGTAGATTGAAGAAGAAATCTATCTGAGCCAGGCTAATTTTTAAGCTGTAAATTTATTTAAACATAAATAACGATTTTATGTGGGACACCCTGTACGTAAAATTTAATCTGTATTCTTAATAAAGAAAAATTAGTACATATTATTGGTTTTTTATGCGTTATATTTTCGTACTATTTAAGCTTTACAAAATCATTACTTAGGTACTACTAGGTATATCAAAGATAATATTAGACCATTATGCTTTATTTTAGGACGCATTTATAATAAACCAACTCTGTGTTTTCACTTTCATTTTCAAGGGTAGCGACACCTGTGACACTGTACACAAACTAATTTTATTTAGAAATTCTTGTAGAAGATAGAAACCGCTAAAATTCTGGTTTAAATATATAATATAATATAATATAACATGGAGTCGTGTGTAAAATGTTGTCATCTTACTTGAGGACACAAATTATAGAATTGTTAATAAATATTAATCTGAAAATTAAATACAAATGATCCTAAGTGTCCGTTCTAGTGAGTGAAGTAGTTTGGTTATTGTGCCTGACCTAGTTCCGTCGTAAATGCAATATATTGACAGACTAACAGTATGGTTAAAATTGGGGTACTTTGGCATTTATTTAAATTATTCTTCTGTTCTCATGAGCATTGAAATTTATCTCACTCACTAGCGGGAATACATTGATATATAATAATATTCAATTATGTTAGTTTCTTCGATGATTTGTGTCCTCATCTGAAGCTCTATTACACGGTAAAAATATACATACTAAATCGCCCCCTTAAGGAAAGCCATTTGGAAAGTAACAATTTCAACACATCTCGAAAACAGGGCGTCTAAGAAAAAAACTTTTTTTGAAACATGAACAGGACACCTTGTATGTTTTAAACTGTACAATTTTAAAATTAGGGTATCTAACGAGTGTTGATAATAAAATGCCTTGAAATTAAAAAAAAAATGAAGTCAAGCCCTTTGACATACCAAACCTATGTAATCTTACGCCAACATGCGACGGTGACCGCAAATTAATTATCTTTCCGCTATTTGTTAAAAAGTAATTTAACATCCGCTGTACGCGCACAAGTTCTCAAATTTAAACAAGAGACAAGTGTGGTAGTTACTGGGAAAACAGTTAGTTCCTGGCATTTACCTGAGAGTCAAAACGCCTCTAATCTCCATCTGCAGTACACGTATACACATTAAAGTCTATTTGTTTAAACTGGAATTACGGATGTTTAATCTAACTTAAAGCTTGCAGATAATTAAAAAGGCTTTACGAGGCTTTATCACGAACTGCTCCTCGTTACTCTCGTCGTTACGCGAGCAGCAACAGTTTGCTGCATGGATCTTCGACAAAGTCCCTATTATTTTCTCGCGTGTGTAACGAATCCCCTCTTTCATACGCAATTATTTTTTTGACTTGTTTACCTCCCTTTACCGTAAACAGGTAAATAGAAAACGCTTGGCCGCTTTTTTTGTTATATGACGTCGGTAAACAAACGTAAAATTGTGAACGAAGTTCCATGCCTTTAAATGCAATTGCAGAAACAGAGTTGAACAATTTTTATAATGGGGGTCATTCAGTAAATGTTCGAAAACGTTCTTATTTTGTATACGCAAAGTATTGCTCATGAGTAGGCAATCCCGAAAGTTTCAACTCAATCCGTTGAGCGGTTTTCAAACTATATGATTTTTAAAATGCGAATATTTGTCTTATCTGTTAGCCGTGACAATGCAATGACGTCACCGCATGGGACGGTCAGCCGGCTTATCGCTACTTCCAGGTATTTACCGCAACGGGTATGCTTTTATTCCAAGATTACAAACGAGTTCAAATCAGTGGTTGTGTTCATGAATTACTGTTCATTTAAGAAATAATGAGGATTCACATTTGTATAATGATTTTTGTGATTTTTTTTTGCGTTATAACAACAGTTAAAATCCGCCAAAACCAAACAAACTTAACCTCGATTTACTGAAACAACCAGATAACTCACAAAAGATCCATCTGTGACAGCAAAGAATGTAGGATACGATGCTTGTCAAATATATTATGTCTACATTTTAAGCACACAACAAACGACAATATGTCTGTCGCTTTCTCATTCATCAGGACAATTAATTACCTAATAACCTCTGTCGGAACTAGTATCAGTCGCACAACACATAAAGGCGATTGCTTGTCTTTTTCTATCATCATTAGTTGGTTCGCGTTGATTAATAATTGGTCATTTGTCATTTACATTGATATATGTTGATAACGTGAACATAAAGATCCAACAGCTCAACTGTATGTAAATGTTACCTAACATTTTCTTAATCTCTTATACAATCTAAACCAGGGATGCACATACCACGGCCCGCGGGCCGCATGCGGCCCGCTGTCGATGTTCATGCGGCCCGCCAACGAATTTTAAAAGTATTCTACTCGCCGCGCTCCGGTCCAAGCATATTATTACGAGACTAGAAATCTGTCGCATTAACTAGATTACAGATTCGCGAAACACGTCGATCTCCGAACAAAGTGGATGGTTCTCGATGTTTGGTAACTCGTATAAATACGACGCATCGCCGGCTACCGGGGCAGTTAAGTTTTGACTACGGATAAGCGAACGTTATACTGTTTGAGAACTGTAATCTGTGACGAGTAAATATTTCGTCGTTCGAACTTGGCTTTTACCGACTGTAACATATAATATTAATTTTGATATGGATAAACCAGGCCCCAGTAAGAAACGTAGTCGTAAGGTTGAAGATGAAAATCGACAGTTTCATGATATTTGGACCGAAAAATACTTTTTTATTTCATCGCATAACAAAATTGTCTGTTTAATATGCAAGAGTAGTGTTTCTATTCCGAAGGAATATAATGTGAAAAGGCACTATGAAACCCAGCATCCAACTTTTACCAAATTAACTGGCGAAAATCGAACGCAAAGAATTTCCACTTTACAACGGGAACTAATAGGCCAGCAATCTATGTTTACAAAACCAATTCAAGATGCTGAAACAGCCACTGAAGTTAGCTTTGAAATATCTCGAATAATAGCGAAAACTTGTCGGCCTTTTAAAGATGGTGAGTTTGTTAAGCAATGTTTGGATATCGCCGCAAAAAAAATTTGTCCGGAAAATGTAAAGAAGTTTGAAAAAATTCAGTTAAATCGGATGACTGTTCAAAGAAGAATTACCGCATTAGCAGATAATATAGAAGAGCAATTAGCTACGAAATCGAGAAGTTTTGAGTATTTTTCTATAGCGCTCGACGAATCTACAGATATAAGTTCAACTGCTCAACTATTAATATTTTTACGAGGTGTAACGCAAAATTTTGAAGTGAGTGAAGAACTGATTGGTATGAGTTCTTTGACAAGTCAAACCAGGGGAAGTGACATGCTCAAAGCTCTTCTAGAAAAATGTTCTATAATGGATTTGGATTTAACGAAAATATCTGGAATTACAACTGACGGAGCACCTTCAATGGTTGGAAGTACATCTGGGATAGTAACTCTGTTAAAAACATATTTACAAACTAAAAACATAAATACCAAGGAATTAATGCAGTTTCATTGTATTATACATCAAGAGGCCCTCTGTTCAAAATTATTGGGATTTGAAAATGTTATGAAAGTTGTAGTACCTACCGTAAACTTTATAAAATCACGAGGTCTCAATCACCGACAATTCAAACAATTTCTCGAGGATATTGAAAGCGAATATGGTGATCTCCTGTTTTACACTGAAGTAAGGTGGCTAAGTCGTGGGTTGACACTACAGCGATTTCTTAACTTGATTGAAGAAATCCAACTATTTCTGGCGGAAAAGAAAAACGACGTCCCCGAACTCGACAACCCTGATTGGCTGTGTGACTTAGCGTTTCTTGTAGACATCACAAATCACTTGAATGTCTTAAATACGCGACTCCAAGGCAAAGATCAATTGATTTCGCAGCTATACTCTCATGTTTCGTCCTTTCAATGCAAATTGAGTCTTTTCAGGACACAAATCAATTCAGCCAATTACGGCCATTTTCCGAACTACAAAAAAATTATGGAGAAGTTCAATAAAACTGACGTCAATTTCGCTCATGTTGAAAAAATTGATATTTTGATACAAGCTTTTGAAAATCGTTTTGTAGACTTCAAAAAAGTTAAACCGCTATTGGACATTTTCAGCAATCCTTTCAACATTTCACCCGAAAATGCGCCGGAATTAATGCAGCTGGAATTAATAGACATGCAAAATGATGATAATTTAAGAAACAAATTTAATGAAGGTAATTTACTCAACTTCTACCGTTGCGTTGATAAAAACGCTTATAAAGAGTTGCGAATAAATGCATTGAAATGCGCAAGCTTATTTGGATCGACGTATATTTGTGAACAAACGTTTTCAGTGATGAAACTTAACAAAACGAAAAACCGAAACCGTCTGGCAAATGAAAATTTGGAAGCAATTATACGTGTGGCTACAAGTAATGTGGAGCCAAATATAAAAAAACTTGTTAGTTCAATGCAATGTCATGCATCAAAATAATAAAACATGAAATATTACATTGTAATGATTACATAATTATTACAACAAACATTTTTGAAGGTTATTTTATTTTTATCATTGTATTTCATACTATTTAAAAATAAAAAATTTTGTGTTAATAAATATTGTTTGTAGTGGCCCGTCCTTGGCTTATATTTTTCCCGAGTGGCCCCTGTTCCCTATAAGTCTGTGCATCCCTGATCTAAACTAAATCATTTCAGGGAGTTTTAACATTGTTCTCAGAAACTAAATCTGTGTTAAAGATGTAAATAATAATTTCTTTAGCAAACATTTCCGATGAGGAAGTGTCCCATTTCCTCCCTATTAAAAAGTTAATGCCTTAGGAATTTGTTGCAATATATATGCTAATCCACTCGCTACCTCAAAATAACGGAGCCCATTCCCCTAACTAACCTTAATTTGCAAAGTTGGGAATATCTACTCACTACACCTAACTTGGAGAGTTAAGCTGGCAACGCGAAACTTTCTTAAAAATATGTCTTAAATGCTCCTTAATAGTTGCACGTATAAGCAATTTTTTTATTAGATTTCAGTAAGGATGAACTTCTGCACTTCTTTTATATTGTCACTAGTTTTTCAACCATCTTGACTTTAATTTTGGACAGTTTGTGTAACAATTAAACAAAAATTTTTTGTTCTTTAGCCAGCTATACCATACTTTTTATTTAGTATAAATTGCCATATTAAATCTCTACTCCCAACACCGCTAACTTCATTCCAAATTCTAGCAGTATGATTGAGGGATATATTAAGCGCTTTGAAGTACCGAAACATCGTCCGTGAGATATTAATGAAATAAAATATAATTACGGCTCTGATAAAAAAGAATCTATTAAAACCGCCTTGAAATTCAGGAGAGTCCAAATTGATTTGCATGTCAAAGTCTCTTAATATATACCGGGAATATGTCGAGATGAAAAAATTAACAGGGCTGAAATTGGTTTTGCTGACTACGTTTTTAAGAGCAGAGCATGATTGAGTTAGCAGTTTGGAGTTTTATGGACTGAATTATCTAATTCAGGCTACAGCTAGCAAATATACAGAATGTAACTAGAATACTTGACCAAATTTTAGCGGAGGATTCTATGTCAAATCAACAAAATCATTTTTTTTATTACAAGAAAATGGCGAAGCGATTTGATTCGAACTTGACATGTAGCTTTAATTCTTTGATTGTCCATAAACTATATACATGATCAGAGTACAGACATTACCGACATGTTACGTACAGAGATGTAATTTCAGGCGTGAATATAGTAATTTTTGTTCATATTTTCTTTTCCAAAATATTTCAAATTTAACCCACTGTCTATTGTTATGTCCCATTTTAGACATAAATGACAAAATATTTGACCATGTTTAGATAATTATTGCTAAAAATAAAGCACACCAAATTATTTTTTAAATAATAATTATTATTATTAAATACGTTATCTATGAATAAATTAAAATAAATTTAAAATTTTCATTGACTTTGACCAGCCTGTTTTTTTTTTTATTAATTTGTCTCAAAAAATCTGCCATTCGACCAAACATTTTAGTTACACCCTATTCTAAGTTATATACATTTTCTGCTGCTCCAAAAAATCTATTTATCCATGTCCAACTGTATTAGAGTATCCTACTATTGACACCTATTTATATTTCGCTGAAACATACTCGACATAAAAGATATGAAACTATTAAAACTTGAATTTTGAGGAATACTCATTGGAACCTGACAAAATATTAAAAAATATATGCCTCGTCCAAATTTGTATATAATTATTTCTTTGTTAAAAAAATAGTCAGTGCATTCTAGTGAATGTTATTTGGACAGCTTTATAAATCTTCTACGCACCTTCACTTAAAAAACAACACATTTTAGGTATAGTCTTTCCGATGTCAATTGAAGACCAAAGAGCTAGGCGATATGTACCAGGTTCGGTTACTACGTAACAACTCGTCATTATTCAATATCAATATAATATTCAATATTTAAAAAACTTTTCCCATATTTATTTAGCCATATCCATATACAGGTCTGGTCGACCAGTTGAAAAATATTCGCGCAGGCAGACAGCAAACAAACACAGCCGAACTGGGCGACCGGCCATAAATTTCAGTTGTCGACAAACTGCCTAGCAGTGCAGTGCAGCAATGCGGAATTTGGTGTGATTCAGGCGATTTTAATTTATTATCGGCACCTTCGTTCATATTACATTTACGAAAGGGAGAAATAAGAGGGATATTTAGTTTACTAATATTATTCCATGGCATTTTGGAGATCTTTTGAAACGGAATAAAACGAAATACCGCCAGACAATATTGAATTAGTAGAGCCGGTTGTTGATGATGCAGATTTACATGTTTAATGTCAGCGTCTCATTTTAATACGCAATTCAGTTCGTATCT
Organism: Anoplophora glabripennis; assembly: GCF_000390285.2. Lineage (NCBI taxonomy): Eukaryota > Metazoa > Arthropoda > Insecta > Coleoptera > Cerambycidae > Anoplophora > Anoplophora glabripennis. The sequence continues at coordinate 94,414 of NW_019417206.1, read as the reverse complement.
GGATTCGACCATGTCGGAGTGTTTTTTGCTTACCACTATTTCCTTTTCTTGAGATGTTTTCCAGCGAATGCGCGAAAATTGGATTCGAAGGTCTGGTGCGTGTATCGAAAATGGTAGTGGACATTTTGAGCACATGTTGTAGTTTGTTGTTCAAAGTTACACAATTTTTGTTTCTCGTAAGTAGTACAATAAGATGCAAATGAATGAATTTTATTTTTTTATGTGAAAACCGTACAACAAACGAAAAAAATTGAAGACACCACATTTGCTCAGAAAGGAATGAGGATTTCAAAATTGATTTTTACTAAAAGAAAAAGTAGTGGCGTAACATATTTTCCTTCAAAAATATTCGATACAAAACCTGTACAGACGCCACTGACTAAAATAATAAAATAGAAGGCGTGTACCAAATTTGAAAAAATATCTAGGGTAGGTAATACCAAAGTTATAAAAAAAATGTTTTTTTATAAAACTTTAGCACCCGATAGTTCAAAAGTTAAGACTTTTAGGACATATATTCATATGAAGTTTTTTTCTTAAATTGGACCTAAGAATAAACTCCTTAAATATTAGCACGTTATTAAGGAACACCCTGTAGAATAGCACATTTAGACGTGACACAAATTTTAGCAATAATTACTTAAGTTGTACTTTACACAACCCTCCGTTTGTACTTTTTAGGTACTTGTTTAAGATTTTTTAACACCAATCCTGTGTTATACATCTAAGAACATTTTTCGCACTGTCTTTATTAATAGGAAACGAATGGTAGCATCACTTACATCTGTTCTTCACAATTTTGATTTCAGAAATAATTAATATCATTTCTAAATACCAATACCATTTTTGATTGATTGCCAAACATAATACATACAATTTTAGTATTATTTCCTACAATTTCTTGGTGCAACCAGAAGGTCCCATAATTTTTTTATAAATCTAAAGCTTACGCCCGAAGCAGAATCGTTGTACAACAAGACTGGCGGAGTTACAAAGTTAATCAAGCCAAAACCCGATGCCGATAAATCCATTAAACTTAAATGTTACTCTGTTAAATAATTTCAGCTGCAATTATGGCGTTTACCCGCTTCGCCGGGCTCCAACTTGGAACCACCTTTCGCCACCCCTTCCCGGTACCCTTAAAAAATAATGAATGGATATTTATTCATACAGCGCTGATGAACCCCAACCGAACAAAGTTTCATGATCAATGAGTTTAGTTTGAAAAAATACACGCGTATTGCCTATGTGTTTGGCATCGCCAGGGAACTGGGAGTAGCTTCATTGAGCAAATTTGCATTATATATAGTGGAAATTAAACTTTTTTGAATACATTTTCCGATCCAACTTGAGCAATTTATAACTAGAAAGCCAGATGTTTACTTTTCTCGGTTCGGAGAGTTAATGTTTTTTCAATATGCGCCAGAGAAGAATAACTAATAGTTTATTAAATGTCAATATTGTTTAAAGTTATTTATTTGTTTTGCATAGTTTCAATTTTTCTTTATTATTAAATATGATAGTAATTTAGTTCTGTAAATTCGGATCTTTTAATTACAAATAAGCTTGAAACACTTTTAATTTTAATTTTGGATAATGTGCAAAACCGTACTTATCTTATCAACTTCCACGTCACCTGCTACATGAATGTTGTATAATAATGAAAAAGTAATATTAACGGTCGATAGAAGGAAGCACAAAAAACAGGCACCTAGGTGGGGCAATTCTGGAAGGAAGTCTAGAGAGTCGAAGATAGTTAGTTGAAGTGAGAACAGTGTGCAGATAGGTAGTAAGACGATCGGCGGGCAGTGTGTCAAAGTAGTGAAAAGTTAATTGTTTAAAGTGTTATTAGTTAGCAGGTAATATTCTTTAAGTACTTTGTTGTTAATTGTTCTATATAATCTTATGATTGTGATGATTCTAGATGTTTCATGATAATAATTCTTTGTAAGTTTAGCTTCCATTGCTTTATGCTCAAGGGCATATATTTTTCCAAGGTAAAATGTTATAATTATACTTAAAGTTTGCCCATTATTTATTTCATGTTAAAAATATATGTATTGTCCTGATTGCCAGACATTACAATAACGACTTCTTTGTTTCACATCTAACTTGTTTTTGCCACGATTATGTTATACGTAAAATATAGATGTTTCATGATAATAATTCTGTATATGTTTAGCCTTCATTGTCTTACGCTTAGGGGCGTATATTTTCCTAATATAAAATTGTTACAATTATTATTTAAGGTTGTTTATTATTTATGACATGTTCAAATATGTATTTTGTCTATACGAGCCTTGTTGAAGTTACTAACATTTTCGCCCGTGCGGAACGAATCTGGATTACGCTGGATAGCCTCCCGTATGGGACTCCAGTGTTAAGAAGGATCTTCCAAAATCTCAACTTTAGCTGAGTAGCCTCCCGTATTATGGGACCTCAGTACCTTCCGGCTCTGCCGGCTAACTAACACCAAATCTCTCCAGTTTTACTTGGACGTGTGTATGACTAATATGGGGTTAACAGATGACATTTAGTGACACATTAAATGAAACAGGACTTATTTATCATTAGCAAAGGTTCTTAATTTATGCCTTTGATTAGCGGTTGTTTTGTATTTATATTTGGGTGGTAAGAGCAACGATCGTGGGTTTCTCTGCCATGCTCTTTCCCCGCAGGAGCTCTAGGTGAGCCTGGCACTCTTCTTTTATGTTAAATGGTTGTTAATGTCTTCGTTGTTCTTTATATTTGTCACATGTTTAATTTGAATTGTATGTAAATAAAGGTTAGGTGTATTTACTCTGCTTTTGTTTTTATATAATTAAACCATGCATCCCCTCTACAAAGTCAGTAGCCAGCGCCTTCCGGTCCATTAAAAAAATAAATACACACAACGTAGGTATTCCTTATGACGATCACATATTTTTGGCCACAACTACGTTTATATTTTTTTGTCGAACCTAGGATTGTTATACTACAATAATGATACCGGCATACAAACAAAAACTCGAGTGCGAAGATGTTGACTGCTGTATTGCTACTCATTTTGATACCAATAATCGATAAAACACACTCTTAGTCAAAGTTTGCCTGTTAATATTCAGGGTGGGTCATTTTAATTAACGGAATATCAGCTACACATAAAAGTTCAAACCCAAAGATCTGACATCGTTTCCGACGTATTTTGATGAGTTAAAAACGTAAAATCCGTATTACGGTGAAAATGGACTCAAAATTTGCTCAATTGTAATCCAAAATTGATTTTGCTCTATATATCGATTTGATGCTATTGGTTTATTGCCTAAAATCTTGTTTTATAAACCATGTTGTTAAAAATGTAGCTATATTATGTTTTTTCACCTTTATAACAAGTATTGCTAAAAGCTAGAATGATAACAATATTGTTTAGAATACGTCATTTTTAAAGGGCGGCCACATTTGGCAACTTAATTGTTATATGTAGTAAATGTAGTAGAGTAGTTTCAAAATCTCATGAGCCGCGAAATGCGCGAAAGGCGTGTCGTATCCGCATAATTCTTCTAATAAGCACGTCGTGAAAACATTGACTCATAATTAGACCACGTGCCTCATTACAACCAGAAATGAAAGTCACTCGGGCATCATTAAAGTCAACTGGCGAACGTTCATTATATATATATTTTTATTGCTTAAATTAAAACAATAAAGAATAGAGCATTTTATTATGATATTTGTAATCGGAGCAAGTGCTTGTTTACGCTACGAGAGCTCGAGATAGACTGAATAATGGATGTAAATGTTTTTAGGTCGTAGAATAATTTAGGCGACGGTCGGAATTATGTTTCTGCGCATATCAAGGTCAAAGCTCATAAGATTTTGAAACAACTCTAACTGTTTTGTCTTGTATATGGTTCTTTTATGTTTTCTTTATGTAAACCCCCATCCTGTAATTGGTCTTGTACCATGGGGTGGCATAACTAGATAAATAAATAAACAAACAAATAAATAAATAAATAAATAAATAAATAAATAAATAAATAGATATCGCATTAACTGGTGAATTCTTCGAGAAGAAGAAAATTATAACCCAAAATTTACAATTTATTTGTGTAATGCGCAGGTGTGTCGATGTACTGTGGAAAATGTCCTGTTTTCTGCATAAAAACTTATACATATGTGTATTAGAAAATGGCAAATGCCATCTGTCAGCTCGCAGCAGCACTTTCAAAAGTAACGGGTGCAATTTCAAAAAACCAAGAAGCAACAAACTCTGATATAGCTCTGTGAAAAATTATATATCTAGTAATACTATTTTCTTACGTGTATTAAACATTTTTATATGTATTTAGGTAGAGAAAAGTATCGACACTAGTTTTTTATTTTTATGCAGTTTAAAAACATAATAAATTTACTGCTTGAACATTTCTTCTATCCTTTTCTTTTCAAGTAAGCCACTGCTGGAGTCACTTTATTTAAGAACCAAAATAATTACTATATTTTTTTCTATCTATATATTATATTATTATCTTGAATTAATTCTAAGTTGCTGTTTTATTTAAACAAAATAATTTCATAAATTTTTCGTTGGGTAAAAAAAAACAAAATGTCAAGAGTAAGATACTAAGAAACAACGACTAATCATATTGTTAATCTTAACAAGGCGAAGATTTCTTCTTCTCAAAAGGGGTAGGAGCTAGAATAAAAAATTTCCTATAAAAGTTGTAGAGTATAAAATTACACATAAAAATAGTCCATTGACTTTTTGTTGTACTATTAAATTTAACAGAGTTAGGGTGGCTAGAAGTTAAGGGATGGTTTCAGATATTTAAAAAAATCATAACAAGCATAATAATGAATTAATTTTATAATTTTTTTTTCAATCTGCTCTAAAAAATGTAAACTTTCTTATCAGAGAAATATATATTTTTTAATTTTTAATAAAAAGTTATAACAATTTCAATTTTTTAATCGTTAATTTTTATGATTTAACACTAAAACAAATTTTTTCTATGCCATTCGTTTGATTATTTAAAATAATGAAAAGTTGCTTTCGAAATTTTGTTTTACGACAAAGATAAAAAATCACGTTCGCTTTGTGAAATAATTGTCATATAACTTTTTTATAAAAAATTAAAAAATATATCTATTTCTCTGAAAAGATAATTAACATACATTTTTTAGAGTAACGAGCGTTCAAATAAAAACGTGGTCAAGTTGGTTCTGAAAATTTGGGCGTAGGGCGTAGCGTATAACAAATGAACTTAAACGTCATCTGTCAAAGCGCTATATCGCCGCTATCAATTTGAATATTTTGCACTGCTCGTATTGCTCAATTTGGATTGTCAAACATATTTTATCCATAATTAACATGAAAAATACCCAGACTTGTCACGGACGTAGAACTTTCAGCGTTGCGTGACAAGAAAATAGATACAATGAACTTTGAGGAAGTAAGTCTTAAACACACACAAAATACGTTATTTGTTTTGGAGAAAAGTTATTCCATTTGCAAAGTTGGAATTACACGGGATATTTCACAATGCTAATTTTAAATACGGGGAAAATATTTGAGGCAAACAAAACATTGAAAGTATACACACGTAAATAGGTACAGTACACTGTCAGAATTTCAGTAATATTACAAGAGTCAGTAAGTTGTTTGTTTTTGGAGTATCATTTGTGGAATTTTAATTGAAATATGAAAATTACTTGTAAAATATCTGTAAAAATGTTTGGTAAAATTACGTTTGATCTTAATGTAATTTGACATTATAAGTATGCAAATGGATGTAATTTTATTACAAAAATTACAAGGAAACTACATTTACTTTACAGAAACATGCAATGCGTTAAAGAAAATTATATCCGCAAAATCACAGTCGTATCTATAAGATATTAGTAAAACTACATACAGGGTGATTCACAAACGGTGACCAAAAATGAAACCTCGTATACTTTGGTGAATTTTAAAGGGAGTATTTCTTATAAAGTTTTTATCAAGGAGGCTTCTTTAAGAAGATAAAGGGTGTTAAACTTAAAAAAAGTTTTTATTTTTTTTAATAATTTTAAAACTAGTGAGTATAATAATTTGAAATTGGGCACATGTATTTATGTAAATATGTGCCCATTTCAAATAATTTCACTTACTAGTTTTTAAATTATTAAAAAAAAATAAAAATAAGTTAACGAATAACGATAAAAAGTTTATACGAAAAATTAAAATTCACCAAAGAATATGAGGTTTCATTTTTGTCACCATTTGTGAATCATCCTGTATATCACGTTTAATGCGAATATAAATTTGCACCGACTTTTCGCAGTGTACATTTTTCTTAAGTTGAATAAAAATAATTGTTAGTTTTTTAAAAAGTGTTTTGTGTTAATTACAAAGATGTGTACAGTGGCATTTCACCCCCATCTCGAACATAATGAAAAGGCCCTAATTGTTTTAATTCCACGATTCTTATAAAAGCGTTTTAATTTCTGCGTTAACGACCTTGTCGATAATTTCAAGTTAGTGCGGACTTTATTAAAACAACAGGAGCCGTACTGTACTATTGTAATCGCTTGTAGCACAAAGAAAATAAAGAGGATTTGCGTAAAACGCCGGTATTTATTTTGTAAGGGGTATTTACTTAAGACTTCCGCTGCTCGTTTCTCCCATGCTCTATTTGTTTGCTATTTGCAAATTTTGCGGAATTGTAAGCTCTATCTCATTGTCTAAAATTATAGTATAGGCAGCCTTACTTCGTTGGGTATTTAAATACATCTGAACTATAAAATAGTACAAGATGTTTTTACTCTTTATTCAAAACTAAGTTGAAAAATCAGAAATAAAAAAGTTAATGTTACGATATTTGTGTTAAGAAATTTTAAATTATGAAAACTTACCAAAAATTTGTTAAACATATTAAAATATGCACTGCAAAAAATGAAGGTATAATTTCTAAACAAAATTTTCATATTCTGTTCATTTTTCATATAATTTACTGAAAAAAATGCCTTTTCTAAAAAAAGAAATAGAAGTAAATAGTCTTCAAAAAGAAAAGCCAGCTCCTCATTATTAATAGGTGAGTATAAAGAATTATCGAGATTGGGATTTGGGGTGCCCCAAATTATTTACGCCGCAAAAAATGTTCATATTGCTTCATATGAATTAGCACAGAGAGACGAAGAAATATTTTCTACTGGCATTCAATTTTTCAAATAAGAAACATAATTTGAGAAACCTAACATTGAATATAAGCCAATCTTTGCTAAAACTACATGAGATAATTTTAAGAGATTGGCAGAATGGTTGAATACAAATTCGGGCAATATTCAAGTATCTCGTGCTTGTCCATACAAAAAAATGATTAAAAAAAGAGGAAATTATATGAAGACCCACTCATTGTCATTAACTCCAAAATCGAACTGGAAGAAACAAATTCAAGGGATGGTATAAGAACTGTCCAATCGAGAAGAATACAAGAATCTTTGTGGTGGTGCGGTGGTGTGTTATGTCTTTGTGAGGTAGACATGTAGCCTCTGATATGAAGCTTCTCATCGATCAATTTATTCGATACGTATCTAGCGGCACCCTAATGCCTGCTCTGTGTACCTGACCTGCCGGTGCACAATCCAGGTTTTTTGCTGAGGGACGTTGGTCGTGCGTTTCATTGTGTTTCATTTTAAAATAACGTAATTTGACTGGCTACAAATTGGTGTGAATTTTTCGATATAATCTTCAGTTCAGTATAGTTTTTTTTTAACATTGTCCGTCATTTTATGATGTAAATTTTATGAAATATAAAATAATTACTAGGAAAATATAACGCTATGGGGTCCAAATTGAAACAATTATTTATTATGTGTATTTTTTCTATGGAATTTATATTATAGGGTGGGAGAAATTCTCCAACCTAATTTAAATCCATGACTTGCTTTTCCATTTGATTCATTTAATTAATTCATTTTCCATAATGGAGAGGCTTGGCCATATTGCATTTGTACAAATATTAACCAATGCTCTCATTTTTGTTGAAATATGGTTGACATCAAAATTTAGGAACGAACTGGTTCATTTTTCAGTGAAATAATCTGGTCGTAATTACTGAATTTAATTACCAAAACATAATTACTAATATTTAACAAAATTCCAATACACGATTTGGTACACGTTTTTTAACGTGTGCATATACATATGTCGCATAAAACGGCGTAATTTCAACTCGTGGAATATTCAGATATATCAAAAACACCCACAATTGCTTGTGAAAACATTATATCTAGTTATATTGGATAAATAGATGAGTAATGAATAATAATATTTTGTGAAACCGTTTCATTACGCGACCGAATGAAAATTAAAATATAAAAACGTCATTGCCGGTATTCATATCCATGCAAATAAACAGTTTTACACATTTCTAAAAATTAGTTATTTATTACTGATGTGGTAAAATGACAGGGGCAATGCATATTTTAATATTGTCTGTTTATGGGATCTGCAGAAGATTATTTTGGACTTGATATTTATGAACATTTTAATAATTATGCGTAAGATACCTTGTCTCGATATACACATTCCCCCAGACAAAGACATTTTTCTAGATTATGGGTGAATTTATAATACACGGAAAAAAGATTTGATCATTTTTCAGTTAAAATTTGGTGCAATTTTGTTATGGATTAATTTAGCATAAAAAAAAGTTTATATTTTTTTACTAAATTCGGCAAAACCTGGAATATACAGGGTGAGTCTGGAGAATCGCACCAAACTTCAGGAACGGAATCTACATATAATACACGGAAAAAAGATTTGATCATTTTTCAGTTAAAATTTGGTGCAATTTTGTTACAGGTTAATTTAGCATAAAAAAATAATTTTTATATTTTTTTACTAAATTCGGCAAAACCTGGAATATACAGGGTGAGTCTGGAGAATCGCACCAAACTTCAGGAACGGAATCTACACGTCAAATTAATAAGTAAAAACTTATTATGCGATTTTTATTTGTTTTCAAATTACAAATTTATAAAATGTTCCAATAGTTTAACCTTTATTATACGTTTGTACAATCAAAATGTTACAAAATGCCAAGAACTTACACTCAAATTTGGAATATTCAAATATGATGTTTATTATGGCTTTTGTAATGGCAATGCTAATGCTGCTGTTGAATAATATCGTAAACTGTTTATGTTGATGAAATGTTTTAACATTTGAAATTAAACCATATAAGGGATCTACAAATTGAATTACAAGTAAAATTACTAGATACAAAAACAAAAACAGATCCATATTTGTAATTCCTGGTATACGAGCTGTCTAAAGAATATATCGATGGGTTTTTGCCAAAGTATCGTAAGTAACATTTTTGGCCAAAACTAAACTCTTCTGATTATCTTAAGTAACAGGTCTAAATGGATGATTTCCCAATTTATTGAGAAAAAACGGTTTTATTGTCGTAAATCCACTTATTTTATTTAAGATTCAGCCAAAATATCGTAAGACGTATTGTTATGTGATGTTGCTTACGATAGTAATTTTACTAGTAACGTTACTTTTAGTGTGGTATTGTTTTCCAGTCTAGTACCAACTGGTAAGTGCATTTTATAAAAAAATGTAAAAAATGTTCGGTATTAGTCCCAAACGATTGAAATGTTGCCACATTCATTTACCCAGGTACAATAAAAAACAATCATTCTAATCTAGAAAACCAACTTTGCTAAACACTAATAAATTAACTATAAGACAAGTTTTTGTCTTGTTCTAGCTGAGAAAAATGTCGTTAACTATTAATATTTGTCGATGAAAATGATATTTCAGTTTTAAACGGAACTAATAGTATAACTGATGAAAATGACAATTCAGTGCTTACGGAAGAACTAGGTTTAATAAAAACATTGATATTTAAAGAACTTAGCTTATTTTGTTTTTCTAGCAGATTATCAAGTAATTTTAAAACGGTAAAATGAATGAACAATAAGAACCATACATTTTTTAACTACAGTCGAGTGTAATTACTGCTTACATTTTTTAATCAGTCCAGCAGGTTAACACAATAAGTGCCTATATCATTACCAACAAAATATACTGTAAATAAATCGGTCTGAATGAAAGTGAAATTACAGTTAAGTGTAAAGTGTATTTGTCAAATTTTGTTAGTGAAAATTACATTAGCACACAGTAAGATTTTCTAGACTCTTGTTTTAAAAATATGTACGATTCTAACGTAGTAATTATGTCCTATTAAAATTTTTTTTAAAAATGGTGGAGGCGCCGGGCAATGTGCACTGAAAAAATCACAAATATTTCCTAAACTGTTAATTTTACCGAGTTGAACCAGGAGGGTATTGTCGTTGGCAAATTCTTCAGGGATCGTATGTTTGATACAGGCAGATTTCGATCGTCATCTATGCAAAAATTCTGGGTTGTTAACCACTGGGCATAGTCCGTCCCTGGCGTTCTGCGCATAATGAAGTTTCACATACTACATCAATAACAAGCTGTACGCATGTGTTATCGATCACCAAATTTGCATCATGCTGAAGTTAATAGTTTAGAGACTAAAATAAAAATAAGATTTTAATTTTCAACTTTGAGGGCCCGTAACTTGTTGACGAGGGCCCGTATGGAAAAAATTTATATGAAAAACTGATATTGTTTTGACCTCATTTATCTGTACTCGAATTGTTTGTATCAAGTACCCTGTATGCACGCATTTGAGTAAAGAAGGTAGCATTACTTACAGTAAGTAATTGTAAATTCAATAACTGTGCTTTTGTTATAAAAAATAATAATAACTTGTAAATTATTCAACATACCGATTCCATATTTCGTGTGAGTTATTAGACGGTGATAAGGAATGAGAGGATGCGATGCCAAAACGTTCTGGTAATAATAACAATGTTTGTAATTGTTTAATTCAAAAGTCATAAATAAATTTCTTCTGTTTATAACTTTTGATCTAATCAATATCTTTTTACGCACGAGGCTATTTTTGTAGATCTTTTGAAGACGAAATAAAAATACTTTACTGTTTTCTCGTGGAAATGAACGGAAAAAAGTTATAAGCGAAAAACGTGAATTTAAGTAAAAATTATACAATTAACCACCCTGTAAACAATCTTCCCTCCATTTTTATGACTGTGGAAACTAATATGTTATTGTGCATCATTTAGCATCTATTGTGATAAATTCAGCTTGCCGAAACAAAAAGTCGCGAAATGGCCATTTCCCAGCTTATTTTCCTGGCCTACAATGACCTTCAAAAAACGATTTTTTAGAAGCAAAACTAATTGAGTTATATAAAATTGAAAGAAACGCTAAAATTGGCTATTTTTTTTAGTTTTGCAGGAAAACTAATTAACGCATTTTGATCCACCGCATCTCATTTTGTATTTGTAATATCTATAAAAAAGAATAAAACTTTTTTCAGTAGTATCAACGGTTCAAAAGTTGAACAAAAAAAACCAGTTTTTCGAGTTTTCTTTGATTATTATTTAAACAATGTTCCGCAACCGGAAACTGGTCTCAAATTATTGCCTAACACCCTTCCGAAAATTTTTTCTTAATAATTAATATACCCTCTTTTAATTAGTTCTCAAAACTGTACTTTTAAAGTCTAATCCGATTGGACTATACGGCGTCGTGCTCAAACTTCGTTCTCGTGCTAATGGACATCATATCCTCTCTTGTTGTACAAACTACTATTTTCAGTAATTAAATGAATATTTACGAAATAATAAATCAGAGCTCAAAATTCCCATTTTTTTTATATACTGTATGTTGTACCAGCCAAGGACTAAATCAACAATGGACAAGTGGTTTTAATTTTTTCGCCACATTAAGTAAACCGTCCGCTCCTTACACTCGAATCTTGTAGTACTATTATCGGTTTTGGACGCAGAAATTAAATTGGATTCCATGAAAACACTCCACAGGACCGTCAAAATATTTACGTAGATCCACGTCTCTACCCGACACCCTCTCGGTCCTGTTTCAGCGATGGCTTTAATTAAACCGTCTGTCTGATGCAGTACGCCTGAAACTGCACCGCCAGATCCAATTAATCAAATAAAATACATTCGCAGTAAAACAGCGCCTGGCGAAGAGGGCGCGAATAAAGCGACAAATTGAATATTTTATTACGGCTGTTATACGATAGTTTTTCACGGCCGACCGGGATTTATTAGTCTGCAGAGCGACGGGCGCTGCGAGGAAGCAACACGTAGTTCTTTGTCCTCCCTGCGGCTTCCGCTTTTCGCCGGCTTTGCGTTGGGAAAACGACTCGATTTTCCGTCTGTGAAACTTGTATACCCGTAACCTTGCACACTTGTGGAATAAACATCACCGTGTGATGGCTTACTTGGTACAGTTTTCGCCGGGATTTCGTGCTACGGGAGATAAAAAAGTTAATTTTGTTCTCCCGCTATGTAGCCACCCCTTATAGCACCACGTAATAAACACGATTTTTCTGAAAGTTTACGCCACGATTGGGCTAGGTTTTCACACTACTTTAGTTAAATTTGAGGTTAGATTTACTGTGTGTTACGTTGTGTTTGCAGATTGTTAAATTTTTAAAACAATGAGTCAGCAAGTTTTCTAAATTAGTTTATTTTCTTGAGGACTGTTTGTACAAAACTAGAACAACTTTTCTGTATCTATTGCCAGCTTTTCAATAACTAATAACAAGGAGGCTGTGGCTACACAGTCTGTTGTAAACAGCAAGTTATACGTCAACAACGTAAATAGTGTTTGTAGAAAAAATATAAACCCACGTATTTCACAATGTTTTGCAGCCTGCTAGGCTGTTGACTTCGGAAAAAATAAAAACGATATCATTTTGGATTACACAGGCCGACAAAATTTGGCCGAGCCTCTAACCCAGAAACCAGAATGTACTTTTCCGGAAAATTATCCTGGTGCGCAAAATTCGAATCGAGATATCCTAACCCAAAAGTGCCAAAATTGCGATTTTAGTGACATATTTGAGGTTGTGTTACATGGATAGGGATCGTAATGTTTTTGGGGTCGCTGATCATGAATCTGAATTTCAAAATACTCTATCACGTCAAATTTTGCAATAAACTTAAAAATAATGTCTAAAAATTCGATGTATGGCCGATATTTTTTGCATTGTAGCAATCTGGAAATACAATTACACGCAAAAGCGGCTAATATGCTCATAAACGCTAAGCCATAAACTCATGAGTCCATAAATCCCAAACCCATAAGCTCTAAAAATCGAGAAATAAGTCAAACTACTAAATTTCAACATGCAATTTCTCAAAAACGAAAAATGATATCGGGATAAACCCAAGATCGTTTTAAAGAGTAAGTATAGTATTTTAAGACCCTATTAATGGTTTCAGCTAAAAAATTTACCTTCCCATGTAACATAATCTCAAATAAGAATGTCAAAAAATCGCGATTTTGGCACTATTCACTTTGGGAAAGTATATTGGTGTTGTTGGGTTAAAACCTTGTCGGTCGATGTTATTCTACAACTCTCTGATGGACACATACAGTCATCCATAGTTAAATCATAGATAGATCTAGATAATTCTTGAATCTTACTGTGCAAAACCATACTTATCGTATCAACTTCGACGTCACCTGTTACATGAGTGTTGTATAATAATGAAAAAGTAATATTGACAGTTGGTAGAAGGAAGCGCAAAAACAAGCGCTTATAGGTGGGGAATTCTGGAAGAAAGCCTAGTTAGTTGAGGTGAGGAGAGCGCAGAGTGAAAAGTAAGACGATCGGTGCACGGTGAAAATATATAAGTAGTGAAAAATCAAAAGTGTTTAACTGGTATTAGTTAGCAGGTAATTATTCTCTAAGTACTTTGTTGTTAATTGTTCTATGTAATCTTATGATTATGATTATAGATGTTTCATGATAAAAATTCTGTATATGTTTAGCCTTCATTGTTTTATGCTCAGGGGCGTATATTTTTCTAAGGTAAAATTGTTACAATTATTATTAAAGATTCCTCATTATTTATTACATGTTAAAATATGTATATTGTTGTGACTGCCCGGATATTGCAATAACAACTCCTTTGTTTCACATTTAACTTGTTTTGTCATGATTACGTTGTTCTTTGATTTCTTGTGCTCACTTTATGTCAAGACGCATATAAGAGCCTTGTTGAATTCACTAACATTTTTGCCCGTGAATAAAGAATCTGAAAAAAAGGAATAATTAAATACAAAAAAAGAATTGCTAAAACAGATCTTCCGAAATCTCAACTATAGCTGGATTGCCTCCAGTATGGGACTCCAATACCTTCCGGCCCTACCGGCTAACTAACACCAAACCTCATCAGTTTTACTTGGAAGTGTGTGTCTGATTCGAGTGAGATTACATTTAGTGACATTAAATAAGTCGGGTGTTATTTATCATTAGCAAAGGATCTTAAATTATGCCTTTTGTTGTCGGTTAGTTTGTATTTAAATTTGGGTAGTTAGAGCAAAGATCGTGGGTTTCTCTGCCATGCTCTTTCCCCACAGGAGCTCTAGGTGAGCCTGGCACTCTCATTTTATGTTAAATGGTTGTTAATGTTTTTGTTGTTCTTTCTATTTGTCACATGTTCAATTTGAAGACTGTTGTACATAAATACTAAAGTTAGGTGTATTTATACTGCTTTTGTTTTATAAAATTAAACCATACTTCCCCTCTTTTAAAGTTAGTAGCTAGCGCATTCCGGTCAATTAAAAATAGATGTATACAACGTAGGGATTCCTTATGACGATCACATATTTTTGGCCACGATTACGTTTATATTTTCTTTTTTCAATCGAACCCGGGGTTGTTATACCACACTACCTTTGACACCTCGACTATGGCTATTCTTATTACTGCGTTACTATATTTTATAACTTTACCTATAGGCTATCGATTATATCCAAAAAAAAAAACCAGAGTTAAAAGGAACTATGATATTCACGCAATTTTAAAGCATGCAAAGGGTAGTTTTAGATTAAAAAACCGCGAGTGCGAGAAATTAGGTAGAAATTGGAGATAGGGGTGAAAATGCACCCCTTTCAGTATTTAATTGTAGCTCGAAAACGAAGCAAAATTTCGCTATAGTTTATAAGAAAAATTATTTAGAGAATTGAATTTCCCATCGAAATGGCTTATTTAAAAAATTTAAAAGGAAATTTTCATGCAAAATATTGTTAATAAACAATTTGAAAAAAAGCAAAAAATTAAATTTTTTATTTTTTTACTTTTTTGCCTCTAGTTTTTTTTTTGACTAAAGATAGGTATAGGCATTACTTCGAAAAAAAGTAGATAAAATTTCCTTCAAAAAAAGAGGTTGTACAGTATTTTTGGATGAAAATTGACTGCTCAAACTTAACCAATTTTTCGATTTTCGTCACCCTTATACGTTTTAATTCTCATTTTTTGTAAAAAAAGGAAGGAAATAAGACGTTCAAGGATTCACATCACATGACTTGTTCGAAGGATCATTAAAAATGATAAAACCGCGGGGTGCTATTAAATTAGAGGGTTGAAATTGAAAATGCACTTTTGCAGTTTTTTAAATATAGCACGAAAACGAAGCGAAATTTCGGTATAGGTTATAGGCAAAATTTTGAAGAGAATTGAATTTCCCATCGAATTAAAAGAAAAATTTTATGCAAAAATCGTTAATAAACAATTTAAAAAAAGCAAAAAATAAGATTTTTTTATTTTTTTTTACTTTTTGGACTAATATATTTTTAATAGAAGTAAACAAAGAAAATTGCTGTACAAAAAAACTAGAGATTTCCTTCAAAATGATGCGTTTTCAAAAGTTTTTGGACTAACATTGATTGAGTTATAACCGGTCAAATGATTATAATTCTTATTGGACTTATGATACAGGAACATTACAAATACCTAAAACAATATTTTTTCTGAAATCGTTCGGCCCAATTTCAGACCGCAAAATACCGTATTCTAGTATTTTAGTTCGTTGTTAAGCCACCGTCAGCAAACACTAAGATAAAGTTAACCTTTTTTTATGAAGGTATATCTTGACCTGGCTACACACTATACAGGTGGCTTCTATGGCGGTCTGTACATGCCGCCTGACCGGATTCGCATTGGGAGGTCGTGTTTTTTTCAAGACAATAAGTCTTGACACGTTTGTAAGTCCATTTTAAATATATTTAAATATATTTTAGCAGTTATAGGTATTAAAACAAAGACTTTTATCACAACAATAAATAAACAAGGATTGTTAAGGATTTGCATTGTCGTCGGGAAATGTATTGCTTTGAATAATAAGTACACAATATACTGTTATACTATTAAATCTTTTTCTCAAATTCACAGATTGAAAATTATTTTTTATTTTTTCTCCTATACGTATTAGCACTTGCACTTACAGTTATGTAAAGTCAGAACAATTTTCCATTTTCAAAGTTGTTTTGCGTATTATTGTAATTATTTAATTTAAGATAGTAGCCTGAAAAGAAATTAAAACATCTAAAGCACAAAAAGATTTAAATTTGCCACTGGATTTGACGTCACGTACCTGACCTTTCAAGGGGACAAAGTCTCGTCTGCCACCCCATATACTGTTGCTCCAAGCATCAATTAAATTTGATTACAAAAATTCTTTGTCTTTTTGTTCGTCGCGACGTATATGTTTATTCCTTTGTCAAAGTCATAATAAAAATGTATTTTAAGATGAAAACGTAAAATATAAAAGTTAATTGCGTTATTCGGCAATATAAGCGGATTTCTTTTGAGCAAATAATGTCATTCGACAATATTAGGGGGTAGAAACAAAACGAGTTCATTTTTCTATAATTTTAAAAAAGAAATCTTCAGTTATTGCAACAGTTCGTGATAAAAAATATGTAGATATGTACAATAAAATTGGCATATACATATCTACACAAATTCTATTATTGAAGAGCAAAGGAAAAATTAAAAGTGTGATAACTCAGTGGCAGGTGATGAGAAACTTTAATAATGCTAAAATTTGATCAACGCAGATTTTAGAACAATGTTATCTTGTGAAAAATGAAAAATTATTTAGTCACTAGCTACTTAAACTAAAATTGAGTGCCTCATTTCTCATGTATGAACAGGGCTACAACTTTCACTAACTCGGTTAAAAAGTTTTTCAATTTTATTCCCAATAAAAGTTCTACAACTAGTAGCTGTGCTGCAACTAGAAAATTGAGTAAAAAAACTTAAGAAGTGTAGATGATGCAGTATTACTTAAAAGTACTTGCCTACTTTTGAATATTTTTGAACTTAAACTATATCATTTCGTTTCATTACATAGCAAGGAAAAAGTTTTTATAAACATATTCGGAAACTCTTCGTTTCCCAGATACAGGGTGTTATTTTCGTAAAAAAAATGTTTTTTATACAGGTGCGGGTACACATGTCTGCAAGTAACCCATCTTTAGGTACTACGTTAATAGCGCCAGCCTGACGTCAAGCGGGACGCAACAAGGTTCCAAAAAAGATCGACGGCAGATTGGCGCCAAGGGCCAGGTACTTCCGCGAACGACCCCCGCACCAACGAGGCTCTCCAGCGAACGCTCCCCCCGACAACACGTATTCTTCTTCACTAACTTTGTTTTCAATAAAAATACTTTTATTTTTACCGTTGAGAGAGCGTTTTATTTTGCTGCACTCCGAATGCAACCCTCACAGGATGTTTCAGGAAACATGGGCCAACGCTCAGGGGCAGATTCCTAACCCAAAAACAAGATTATTATTTCATAGATATTATTATGTTGAACATGAATTACAGGACCGGACTTACTTACCGGGACCGCCATAGGATTTAATCAAAGAAAAAATTGGTTCTCCGTTGAGATTCCTAATTTAAATGTGTTCGGAAATTAAAATTTTAATATTCAACATAACGGCAACATGGAAGACAGAAACGTCAAAGGTAAACGGTACAGTCTTGTCAACTAATGTCTCATAATCGTAATTAGTAAATGAGTATTGATTATTATAAATGAACGATTTAAATATGCATGTAAAAATGCCGAACGTTCTATCCAAATANATAAATAAACAAGGATTGTTAAGGATTTGCATTGTCGTCGGGAAATGTATTGCTTTGAATAATAAGTACACAATATACTGTTATACTATTAAATCTTTTTCTCAAATTCACAGATTGAAAATTATTTTTTATTTTTTCTCCTATACGTATTAGCACTTGCACTTACAGTTATGTAAAGTCAGAACAATTTTCCATTTTCAAAGTTGTTTTGCGTATTATTGTAATTATTTAATTTAAGATAGTAGCCTGAAAAGAAATTAAAACATCTAAAGCACAAAAAGATTTAAATTTGCCACTGGATTTGACGTCACGTACCTGACCTTTCAAGGGGACAAAGTCTCGTCTGCCACCCCATATACTGTTGCTCCAAGCATCAATTAAATTTGATTACAAAAATTCTTTGTCTTTTTGTTCGTCGCGACGTATATGTTTATTCCTTTGTCAAAGTCATAATAAAAATGTATTTTAAGATGAAAACGTAAAATATAAAAGTTAATTGCGTTATTCGGCAATATAAGCGGATTTCTTTTGAGCAAATAATGTCATTCGACAATATTAGGGGGTAGAAACAAAACGAGTTCATTTTTCTATAATTTTAAAAAAGAAATCTTCAGTTATTGCAACAGTTCGTGATAAAAAATATGTAGATATGTACAATAAAATTGGCATATACATATCTACACAAATTCTATTATTGAAGAGCAAAGGAAAAATTAAAAGTGTGATAACTCAGTGGCAGGTGATGAGAAACTTTAATAATGCTAAAATTTGATCAACGCAGATTTTAGAACAATGTTATCTTGTGAAAAATGAAAAATTATTTAGTCACTAGCTACTTAAACTAAAATTGAGTGCCTCATTTCTCATGTATGAACAGGGCTACAACTTTCACTAACTCGGTTAAAAAGTTTTTCAATTTTATTCCCAATAAAAGTTCTACAACTAGTAGCTGTGCTGCAACTAGAAAATTGAGTAAAAAAACTTAAGAAGTGTAGATGATGCAGTATTACTTAAAAGTACTTGCCTACTTTTGAATATTTTTGAACTTAAACTATATCATTTCGTTTCATTACATAGCAAGGAAAAAGTTTTTATAAACATATTCGGAAACTCTTCGTTTCCCAGATACAGGGTGTTATTTTCGTAAAAAAAATGTTTTTTATACAGGTGCGGGTACACATGTCTGCAAGTAACCCATCTTTAGGTACTACGTTAATAGCGCCAGCCTGACGTCAAGCGGGACGCAACAAGGTTCCAAAAAAGATCGACGGCAGATTGGCGCCAAGGGCCAGGTACTTCCGCGAACGACCCCCGCACCAACGAGGCTCTCCAGCGAACGCTCCCCCCGACAACACGTATTCTTCTTCACTAACTTTGTTTTCAATAAAAATACTTTTATTTTTACCGTTGAGAGAGCGTTTTATTTTGCTGCACTCCGAATGCAACCCTCACAGGATGTTTCAGGAAACATGGGCCAACGCTCAGGGGCAGATTCCTAACCCAAAAACAAGATTATTATTTCATAGATATTATTATGTTGAACATGAATTACAGGACCGGACTTACTTACCGGGACCGCCATAGGATTTAATCAAAGAAAAAATTGGTTCTCCGTTGAGATTCCTAATTTAAATGTGTTCGGAAATTAAAATTTTAATATTCAACATAACGGCAACATGGAAGACAGAAACGTCAAAGGTAAACGGTACAGTCTTGTCAACTAATGTCTCATAATCGTAATTAGTAAATGAGTATTGATTATTATAAATGAACGATTTAAATATGCATGTAAAAATGCCGAACGTTCTATCCAAATAAGTAAAAATATACAGGGTGTTCCATTTAACTTAACAAAGTTAACATCCGCGGCAATTTTGTTTGAACTTCATTTGTTTTTTATTATCATTTTCGAAAAATTCATAAAAACTCGTGCAATTTTTATATTTTACATTTTTTTATAACTCTTAAGACAAAAAAGTTAAAAGGGGGTCAAAATATAGTGAATCACCCTGTACGTTTACAATTCTAGATAAATAAATAATGTTTATTTTAATATTACATCTAAAATTCCGAAAATTGAGATAGAATTTAACCCTTATAAATTAGAAATCTCAACGGGGAACCAATTTTTTCTTTGATTAAATTCAAGGGCTTGCAAGTAATCCTGTAATTCATGTTCAACATAATAATACCTAGGAATATGTGTTCGATTGAAAATAGTTGGTTGTTCAAATTTCATTTAATTCTCTCAATTGGAAATCTCGATTTTTGGAAAAACATATTTTATTTTAATACTTCGACACCCTGTAGCTAAGGAACGAAGCGAAATCGGGCCGATGTTGATGTGAAAAAATAATCTTGTTTTTAGGTTCGGAATCTGCCCCTGAGTGTTGGCCCATGTTTTCTGAAACACTCTGTATCACCTAATAATTATGCCAATGACTTGGCAGTGACAACAACGGCCAATGGTATCTGTTACTCACTTAAGTCTGCATTTAGTCGCAGTGAAAGGCTTATGTAAATTCCTTGAAATTGACTAATCGTAATATGAACTTGTTTTTGTCTGTCGGAATTATAAAATTGTATTTACAGTGACAAAGAAAGTACTAATGTGCAAAAGTCCACAAACTACTGTACTATATCAAAAAAAAATATATGTAAAATGACGAAGTAGGTACTATTGAATATACAGGGTGAGTCAGTTTTTTTTGTGGTAGGATTTTAACAGTTGATAGATATTCATTTTTTAATAAGAAAAGTTCCTATAAACGTAGATCTTAGAACGCTTCGTTTGTGATATATAGACCAACAGATATTAAACTAAAATTTGGCATGAAAAAACAAACACAGAACTTAAAAAAAGAACTAATTGACACACACGTTACACAATGTTTGCGTTCTTATGTCAACGTTATCACATTTAATCGTTTTTGTTGATTTTGAGGGTACATCATATTTTTCTTATTACAAATGTATTACCAATATCGTTGGAACAGTTTCATGCCAAATGAATTTAACCAAAAACTGTTCATTTTATAAAAAATTGAAAGAGGGCTGTTTTGTTCGGAATTGATTAAAAAATGTAGAAATGATGTTATTTTCCAGAAAAATCCACGGGCGTACGAATTGTTTTTTTAAAGGGGGCAGTAATCCACCTCAGGCACGTCACTGGTGTGTGAAATGGACAACAGATATCTTTGTTTTATTCACCATAACTAATATATTATTAATAGCAAATTTCAATTTAATATATGTTGGTCTTTTAGAGATATTAAGAAAAATTGTTAAAAAAAGTTTATTTTCAACACTCTATATCTCCTACCTACGTTTATAGGAACTTTTCTTATTAAAAAATGATTCTCTATTAACTGTTAAAATCCTACTACAAAAAACTGACTCACCCTGTGTTTCAGTCGGTTTGTAGTCACTTCATTTACTTGTGTTATGTACTTTTAAATAAAATAAGATGGCAAACAATACATGAAAATTTATTTGTAAATTGAAACAAAACCAAAAAATTACCATTTAATATTATACCTAGACAAAGCGAAAGTGAATAAGAAATAAAATGATTTAAAAAATATTTTGTTCAAAATGGGCGCTTCCGGACTGTAGACAAGCACGACATCTTCTAATTATGGAGGTAGTGGCCGATCGACACTGAATTGGAGTTAATTCTCGACACGCTTGGACTATTCGCTGTCTTAGTGCTTCTGAAAATATTTAGGAGTATCGCAAGGGTCGTTACGTTGTCGCATTACGACATAGTCACATTAGATGTTAGGTACTTAAATATTTCTATTGTTTTCATCATTTTTTTTTTCTAAAAAAAAGACCCTATATCTCAAAAACGAAGCATCTCCTAAATAATTTTAATACTATTGGTTAAACCCAAGGGAAGGGGAGACAAAAAGGCTTATTTGACTCACACATACTCGAGACAGACGAATTTTAATAAGTACTAAATTTTTTTAGGTTTTATGAGGAACATCTTCCTAAAGTTTATCGACATAATGCAGAAGCACCCTTCCGAAAAATCTATTTTGCCATGAAACTATAAGAGTAGCATCATTTTTTATTTTCAGTAGGGCCGTATTAATTTTTTTTATAATTTAATGAGTTTAAGTCCCCATAAGTCCGCCACTGGTTGTTTGAGGGACTTCTGCTTCTATGGAAAAATGGTATCTTATAAGAAGATGTGTCATGCCAAATTTGGCTAAAATAGCCTTCTTCATTTAGAAGATATTTAAAAATTTCGATTTTTTAACAATCTTTAACGCCCTATATTTAGAAAATGAAGCGTCTCTGGAAAAAAATTTATACTTGATTTTTTTCTTATTTTTTTATGAGGAATATCTCATTAAAGTTTGTCGACTTAATCCTGAAACACCCTGTATAATTATGAGTAAGTGTTTTGAAAAAATTATAAAATCATTGCTTTGGCAGTGAAAAAAGCGTTTGTACGTTTCAAATCATTTTCTGGCTCGTGCTGGGCTGTAATTACCAAAATACGACCCACCGCTACTACGTCGTACATTTCTCCATTAAATCGACAATATTTTTTGTAAAAACAAAACCGTATTCAATTACAACGTGTCAACAGTGCGTATATTATCACGAAATAATGTTTACCCAGTCATTCCGATCTGTATTTCAAATGCAACTCATGGTACACAAAGCCCGCTAAAAAACATCTAATTCAGTGGAATTAAATGGCGAAAATTGGCCCCCTACACATTTAGTATTGATGGAAAATTGAATGTCCATAATTGCCGTTAAGCCTAAAAGCATCTGCCTCATTATTATTTCGAAATTGCTTTTCTTATAGATGCGAAGTCGCATTTTAGTCGCAAAAAATATGTCATTGAGGCAAATAAAAACATCGCGAGTGATTTATTACTCTAGCATTTGCTTGGGGCAATACGAAGGAAAAGTGACCCAGAAGTCAGCTTCAATAATCTTTTCTAGTTTCATGTAAGGAATGTTACTCATTGTGTTTACAGAATGAATCACCGTTATATGTTGAGACATATTTTTCATATGATAGTTCTGGATTGGTGGCTTGAAATCGTTAACCTCAGGAAATATTAGTAGAATATGAGTAGTGAGGTCAATAAATTTAAAAAGTTGCCATAAATTCACTGAAAGTTTTACATATATACAATGGTTTTTGCATAGAAAAATCTATGAATAGCTACGTTATTCTTTTTATTTTATTAATTTTAAGAAATCTATTTTTTCTGATGTGTTGTTTTATATTAGACTTATTCTTTTAAATTTTTACTATTTCTTATGCAAAACATACAGGTTCGGAAAGTCCCCATGGTCCATCTGCCTTTACATGAGAGCGACAAAGTAAAGTAAAGAAATCCGTGCGATAGACAAGGAAGGCTATAGTGAAGACGTTTCATAATCTGAATAATCACCGCCCGTTTCGGGTTAGAAGTAGGAGTGACTATACTATCTTCTTATTTGATTTGGTAAAACTTATCATAGCACCCTGTATAATCAATGAAAGATTAAAAATTAAACTTTGCAAGTATCTACACAATGACATGATATAAATTAGTTATACATTAGAAAATACCGAATTGTTAAAGACAATTTCAAACATTATTGCATTTTCATCAAATAGTTATAAACAAAAGTTTTACCTTTCTCTGGAAGAAAATTACTTATCCACAAGTATATGTAACCCAAATATTCGAGAGCCCACAGTAAATTGGATGAAACTTTCATTGAAAATAGGAAGCAATTTGTAAGCATAAATTATAATAATCAAAATAGTTGTGGTAAATAAAACTCGTATAACGCTTTGGTAACGATGGGTGTATCACAGGGATATGTTTTAGGCCCTGTGTTATTTTTACTATATACAAAAGATGTCGGTACTCTCTCACTTAATACTCATTTTACTGTGTACGCTTATGATACGTCTTTAGTAATATCTAGTAAGATAAATCGAACCTTAAAACTTGAATGTGAATATAATGAATCTGGCCAAACCAGCTACTTAATTTACTGAATAATTAAGTAGCTGGTTTGGCCAGAATTCATTTTATTGTAATATCGAAATAACTCCAGCACTTCGATTTTGCACTACTTAAAAAAAAGTGACACATTAAATTTGACTATTAAGGTACTCCTCACTACTGGTACTGATACAGTGATCGTAAAATTTTTAGGTCTAAATTGGAAATGTAACTGTAAAAATATTATAATATCAAAGTCTTACTTATTTTGAAATACTGGAACAGTTCTCAGTACCGATCTCTGTTTATGTTATGCCCAAGTTGAATCTCGATTGAGCTATGGTGTTTGTTTCTGGGGTAATTCAACTCTTTCATCCCATGTGGTGTTTCAACTATTTACTCTTGTAGGAATATATTTAAACAGTACAGAATTCTACATATTCAAACACAACAGCAAATTTTTGATAAAAAACGAGTATCACAAAATGACAATACAAGACAGATTAAATTTAACTACTCCTTCTCCAAATGTAGGGGTCTAAAATATTCAATTTTTACCCGTAGAACTAAAAAGTGAGTTTTTATTAAACAAAAAATTAAAGCTTGTTAGATCAAGTCTTAGAGGAAAATAAATTATTATTATTAAGTACTCAATTATTATTATTATTTACCAAAAACACGCTATTGATATTCTGCTAAATCTACCAAACACAATTATTTAAATAGTCCTTTTCATGACAGTCATCTAACGAATATAGTATTGCCTTAAACACTGCCCTTCTAGTTTATTTTAAAAATAAATTATTTAAAATCATTTAATATACTTAATAAAAATATTCTGTTTTGCTTTGAAATTTCAACTTTTTGAATTATAAATATATAGTCCATAATTTAACACAAAATTTTCAATAGTTGAAGTCGTTAGGATGTTTATACATATACGCAATATTAACAAACTAATTTTCATTTAATTAATTACAAATGTTAACTGTTAACTAGGACAAACACTGTTGTTATTTAGTATCGAGTCTATTTTGCAAGCTTGTTGTTCTGAAACAAACAGTTCTTGGAAATTGTCAACTGTTTTACATTACAGAGAAAATTAGTAATAGATTTTAAACTAATAGCAATAGTTTACATCACATGAAGATTTAAATCAATTTGATATATCATTTGGGTTATTGCAAACATGTTGAATTCAATATATTATGCAAATTGCTTTAAGTTTTCGAGGGTAATTTTAAGAAACAACCACTATTACAAAGTTATCCTAAAACCGCAGACGACAATCTCAAATCGAGCTTACAGTCTGATATTTTTTCTGCGTGTAAAAATGTTTTATAGTTATGAAGCCGTCCTATTGCGCGACATATTAAATAATCTCATAACCTCGTGAAACGTGTGTAATAGCCACCGTATAGAGTAATATTCTCCACTATATGACGGTGATAAATATTATCCAATAGCTATTATTGCGATTACAGTATCCAACTTGACAGGATCGTATATATCAGGCGTCATTAAATGAAGAAAGTCTCCATCGGATTTTCTAATAGTTACAAAATAGGACAAAGAAATATGATATTGCTTTAAAAGAGAAGTCTACTATCTCTAGTAATCTAGAAGCATAATGGTTGGCTAAAAATATCTTTAAATAGGTAAATTTTTTTAATGTTCTCAGAACTGAAATATTCGAAGTGAAAATATGTTTTTTTAAACTAACAAAATTGACGATTTAGCAAATTTCAACGAAAATCATTGCTTTTTGAAAAAAAAATATGGAAGACGATAGATAGATTCATGGTCCATAGGAAAATGTCTTATTTTTCGTGTTTTATCACCCGCTACATTTTTTGTACTCGTACACACAACGTTTTGTATGATTCTAAATAAAAATTGTTGACATGAAAAGTTATTTTCTATGTAAAATGTAACCGAAAACGAAAAATGAAAAAATACTTCATATCAGAGGGTTCCCACCAAACTCACTTTTTCGAGATACAGTATTTTAAAAATCGTTAATTTAATTTCAAAAGGTCCTGTTTGTGTTTAAGATTAGTCAATTATGTTTTATGTAAAAAATACATCCAAAAGTATCAAAGAA
This sequence comes from Anoplophora glabripennis, assembly GCF_000390285.2. Lineage (NCBI taxonomy): Eukaryota > Metazoa > Arthropoda > Insecta > Coleoptera > Cerambycidae > Anoplophora > Anoplophora glabripennis. Next base: position 68,338 of record NW_019417206.1, on the reverse strand, counting down.
CAAAGAACCACAAAGAAAATATTTTTGCTTTCCTTCAGCATATGCATTAATATCCTCATTCAATTGATTGAAGTGCTTCTAGGCGTAGGAAGTAATCAATATAAACTAAACAACATCGCAGTCACATAAAAAATAAAAAAGTTCTTTTGTCAGACCTTATAATTTTCGGATCCCTGAAAACGAATCTGAAGTCAGTCTGTCGCCAGAAAAAAGTAATTTAACGAAATGAATGTATTTTTAAATATTACAAAAGATGCGAGTGTCAACCTAAATTGTGTCTGTGACCAAGGGTTGTCAGTAAACAAATAATATTTTTTAGTTGAAATCACGTTGAAATCCTAAAACCAAGACTGAAGAAATGGAAAAAGTGGAAATTACGTCTGAAATTTTAAAAAAAGCTAATGCGGCTGCTGCAAGCATCATTCCTGAGAAATAAAAATCTATATACAACAAAGAACTGAAGGAATTTCAAGATTGGAACATCAAAGAAGGGGTGAAAGGCTTAAATGAAGATGTCTTGCTGGCGTATTTTGTCAATTTAAGTGAGAAATATTCGCCATCCACATTATGGACAAATATTCCATATTCAAGTCAACTTTGAGAGTTTACAAGAATATTGAAATTTCTAAATTCGGAAGACTAGTGGCATTTCTAAAGTCTAAGCACAAACATTTTCAACCAAAAAAATCCAAGGCCATAGAAGGAGAACAAATCGAACAATTTTTGCGTGAAGCCCTAGACGATCATTTTATGCATAAGGTAGGTTCTACTGAATAGTTTAACTGAGTTATATTTATTAAATTTGTTGTTTGTAGGTGGCGTTGAATATTAGGAGTTTTTGGCGCTTGCCGTTCCGAGGAATTGACCCATCTAAGCATAGCCTATATAGAGGACAAAGGGCAGTATATCCACATCATGATTTCAAACACCAAAACGAACAAACCGAGAAGCTTCGCTGTGTTAATGAAGGATTTTGTGTTAATCCAATTGAATTAATTAGAAAATATTTCAAGCTAAGTCCTCAAAATGTGCAGCAATAAAAGGTTCTTTTGCAATTTTCAAAAGGGAAAATGCACACGTCAATGTGTTGGTATTAATAAGCTATCAAAACTCCCTGATGTTGTTGCGCGATTTTTGAGCTTGACAGATTCTAATTTATATACAGGGCATGGCTTGCATCGTGCATCTGCAACTCTTGGCCAATGCTGGAGGAGGTATTACAACACTCAAACGCCACAGTGGATGGAAGTCATCTATCTTGGCAGAAGGTTATATAGAAGAGTCAATTTCCAGCAAAACTGATATTGCTAAGATACAAGGGGTGCAGACTTCTGAAGCAAGCACAAGCAAAGGGACAGCCTGTTCTATAAATTTACCATAATCACAAAATGATTCCAATAATCCTTTGGCATCTAAGTACGGATTCACCAATTTCGTTAATATTTATAAGTAGGTAGATTGTAAGTTTGTAGCATTTTAGGTTATTTGTTGACTTATTACTGTTTCAAATTGGTTTTCTAATAAAAACTTGAAAAATACACCAAACATTTGTCTTTTTATGATTTCTATAAGTCACTAGTGGGTTATAAGTTAAAACTTACCTGTGACTTATGACTTATAACTCACTAGTGACTTATAGGCCAGATTATTCCTATAAAACCAAAGAAATTATATACAAGTGTTGGATAAAAGATGTTATTCCATTATTGGTTTCGTGTTACGCCTATTTTTTTTAAATTTCATAGTGGAATGGTAGAAAAAGTGCTCTTCATTGCTAAATATTACGAGCGAATTGAAAAACCGATACCGCTTCGCATTTAATTAGACCTTTTGAGGCTCGTTCGCGGCGGATATTTTGGAAATTGTCACGGGTCGTCAGTCACTTTGTGACCAAATTTAATAAGAGGTAGGTCCGGGCCGCGTAAGGCGACATATCAATCAACTCTTGTAACAAGCCTGTGTAAACACCTGGAATGCGGCTGTAGCGTGAGGGGTAGAAAGAAATCGAAAAGAGACGATGGCCCCATTGCCTGTACGAGGGTCGTCGCGTAAACATGGCAAGCAGGCATCAAAATTTACGACTGCATAATAAAAAACGAGCCGCGGGAATAACTCTTGCGCCGCTGGATTTCTCTTTTGGGACTAATTGAAAACTTTGACGAAATCTGTTTCCGCCTATCGCTGTGGGAACGGAGTTTAACTTTGTGTCAGTGGTGACGCTGATATATAGCATGTCTTCTAAGACTAAGTCATAACTTCAAGAGGTTGCTCCTTGGAAGATACAATTTAAGTTTTAAAAAATATATTTCAGGTTGTTACTTACTTTGGATTTTAGGTTAATCTTATGAAAAAAATAATCGTCGACGTTTCGTTCTTTTATTACAACATCTTCAGAACTCAATAAGTATAATATCCTTTTATTAATAATAGGGACTTTTCTTAGAATTCTTTTTGAAATAATTGCATCTACTAACCAAATCGTGATACTTCTAAAAATTCCCAGGTATCTAAAAAAGTCTTTACGATTTCTAATTTAAGATTGACAAAAAGAATCCGCAATTATAGAGTGCTGAAGATGTTATAGTAAAACAACGAAACGTCGATAATAATTACATAAATTGGTTTTGTTTCCATAAGATTGAGCTAAAATCGAGAGTAACTAACAAACTTGAAATAAATATATTATGGTCACTACAAAGAAGAAAAAGAATTGAGTACATTTTCACTCTAAATCAACACATTTTTTTATTAAAACGAGTGTACACCAATTTACTTGAAGTAATAACATGAGTAATGTTCACTCAGCTATTGGTTAGCAAAATAAATCTCTTATGGGTAACACATAATACAACATTGAGTTATGTTATTTATTTATAACTATTAGTGTTATTACACAAAGTGTTTACACACGTCAAAACCAGGAAATTATTCCACTAAGTACATCATATAATATAGAATAATTATTGAAAAACATGTAAGAGTGTAATAGCATACAGACAAAAGTAAAATATCAAAATAACAATATCATATATAGGGAATAATACAAGTAAATGATTTAAAATTAGAAAAAATATATATAAATTAAAATACAAAAGTAATATAAATGTAATACAATTAAAAAAGAACAATACATTAAATACGGCTAAAATCACTTGTAAAAAACTGTTCAATGTTATAAAAGGCATTTTGTAAAAGATAATTTTTCATTTTGCTTTTAAATTGTTTATAATTCAGATTTCTCACATGCAATGGGATAACAGTAAAATGATGTACACCAATGTAACCCGTTCCAATTCTTGTTTTACTCAATCTCTATGTGAGAATGAATACAACCATAATATGCCGTCACTAGAATATTCACTGATACCTTACTTGCAAGGCTACAAAGTGAGTACATGTTCTTCGACATTTTTTTGCAAACATAATTAGTATAATGTTCTCAAATCAATTAGCCTCAGAGTTAGCCTCATACTCAATCTCTCGCAACAAAAATATCATGGTCTTGGACTTAGATATATTTAAGCAAAGCTTATTAGCAGTAAACCATTCATTAACAGTTAACTGAATCTGACGGATGGTATTAACTAAATCTAAGAGTATTTTACTTCTTACTGACAGACATGTGTCATCAGCAAACAAAATTCCCAGCACATTACTATCCGACGAGTTAAGTAGGTCGTTAATATAGATTAAAATAGTATGGGCCCCAGTATTGATCCCTGGGGCATTCTGTGTTTAATAATTTACATTCCCTAGTAAAATGTGGAAGCAAAAAGATCTCGTTGTATTTAATAGCTCTTTGTCAAGTGTGATAATAAGACGGCATTATTCAAAGATTTCAGTACATTTCAGTTTTGTATTAATTATATTTAGACATATGATTTTTAGTTTATATTTTGGATAATTATTATTTATTACTAACAACTGTTCATTAGGTATTGTTGTTGTATAATTCAATTCTGGTTTTGGAGCATCTAGCCCATAAAGTAGTTGTTGAGTAGAGTATCAGTACCAGTAGTTAAGAGTATGTGGGGTTTTTGGTATTGAAGAACATTGTTAGACTTCATTTCACAATACTAAAAAAAATTAATTTATGTGAATTAGCTTCAAAACCTTTAAAAAAGAGTAAAAAAATGCGAAAGCTAATAATAGAATACATGTTTTTCAAAAGAAACAAGAATATTTAATTTAAAATATATAAAATTTATGAAATATGTAACTTTTGCATAAGCTCTATACTCTAGAAAATTTAAAAAATGTGAATACTTATAATTTCAGTTAATTAAACGTCCTTAGCATGAACTGCCATTGTTTTATGCTAAGACTCTTTTGAGTTCAAATTACTCTTGTATTGTATTAAACTCCATTTCGACTTACTACTAAATTATCGCGAGAAAGGTTTAAATAATTTCATTAAAACACACAGTAATCAGAATTAAATTAACGTTTTTGTGAATAGAGAACCTAGTTAATAGCTTCCTGTGGTTAATACAAAGCGTTTTCATTACCCTATCGCCGAGTCCTAAATCAAAAGGCGTCGACAATGCTATTAAGTCCTTGGTTGTGAGTTATGAGGCTATGATTAATATGTAAATAGTGTTTTAATAACACACAAAGTGAGTAGTGATTGTGTACTATTCTATTGAAGAATCTCTGCTCTCTTAAGTGAAAATTACGGAGAAATTACATTAAACTTACGGACAAATGTATATCTACAATAAATTTAAAGTTATAATTATTATATTAATTATAAACTACATTTATGCCTGTAATATAAACGTAAAGTTACATCAAAAAAGTATTTGTACTTTATTTTTGGATAAAAATGTATAACGTAAACGTAGATATCAACATTAGATTATTACATTACTCTTACAAGTAAATTACATTAAATTTACAGAAAAATGTTTGTTTATGCCAAATTTTTAATTTAAAATGAAATGTGTTTGTATAATTTATTCAAATTTTTTTTATTTAAAGTGAATTGTATTTGAATAATTACATAATATTATATATTTGTAATCTTTGATATACTTTGTAAAATTACATTACTACATTACTAGTACTTTAAACGTAAGGGTAAATTACATTAAATTTACAGAAAATTGTACGTTTATTCCAAATTTATAATTTAAAATGAATTGTGTTTGTATAATTACATTTATGTTTGTAATCTTTGTATATACTTTGTAAAGTTACATTACTACATTACTCTTGCTGTAAACTTACGGGCAAATTACATTAAATTTACAGAAAAATGTATGTTTATTCCAAAATTTGAATTTAAAATGAATTGTGTTCGTATAATTACATTTATATTTGTTATCTTTGTATATACTTTGTAAAATTACATTTCTTCATTACTCTTACTGTAAACTTACGGGTAAATTACACTAAATTTACAGAAAAATGTATGATTATTCCAAATTTTGAATTTAAAATGAATTGTGTTTGTATAATTACATTTATGTTTGTAATCTTTGTATATACTTTGTAAAGTTACATTACTACATTTCTCTTGCTGTAAACTTACGGGCAAATTACATTAAATTTACAGAAAAATGTATGTTTATTCCAAAATTTGAATTTAAAATGAATTGTGTTCGTATAATTACATTTATATTTGTTATCTTTGTATATACTTTGTAAAATTACATTTCTTCATTACTCTTACTGTAAACTTACGGGTAAATTACACTAAATTTACAGAAAAATGTATGATTATTCCAAATTTTGAATTTAAAATGAATTGTGTTTGTATAATTACATTTATGTTTGTAATCTTTGTATATACTTTGTAAAGTTACATTACTACATTTCTCTTGCTGTAAACTTACGGGCAAATTACATTAAATTTACAGAAAAATGTATGTTTATTCCAAAATTTGAATTTAAAATGAATTGTGTTCGTATAATTACATTTATATTTGTAATCTATGTATATTCTTTGTTAAGTTACATTACTACATTACTCTTACTGTAAACTTACGGATAAATTACATTAAATTTACAGAAAAATTTATGTTTATTCCAAATTTTTTATATAAAATAAATTGTGTTTGTATAATTACATATTTATATTTGTAATCTTTGTATATACTTTGTAAAATTATATTAACAAGCGTTATTAGTACGTCTCTACAGTTTTTATAGCGTGTTCACAATTCTAGTAATCTGTACTTATTTTTTCTATACCCTGGTAATAATCAAATAGCCGGTGAAAGTTCCGTGGTAATCATGAAAGTGTTTTCGTATGTTTGCGGGCGTGTCACTTTTCGGTCGTTGCACAAACTTCGACAACATCAAATATTCACGAATACAGACGTTGAGCGGGAAAATGAAACCCATCAATTACAGGATGGGTTATCGGAAGGGTTGGCAACAAAAGTGTGAGGCCGGAGAAATCAAATTCCCCACATTTGTCCCTTCTGGCATATCGAGTCCCGGTTTTAGAGAGAAAATTCCCGTGTTATACGGCACAATGAATCGCCCCGAAATTTCCCTTTTGGATTTATTTCTTCTAATTAATTTTATCGTGTGGAAATGGGCTACTTAGTATTCCGCAAAAGTCCGACGAATTGAAAATTCTTGGACTGTATGATTCGAAATAATTTAATGTGGATTAACTACATTGTAACTTTTTTCATTTTGTCTTTCACGGAAAATATAGGACCCTGGATACAACAACTTTGAACCAGAAATACAACTTGAGCCCTCCGAAAACGAATCATCTGTATAAGTCAAATTATTTTTAAAATGTGTATTTTCTGCCCCCCACCCAAACCCATTTTGAAATATTTTGCCTCAATTATATTTTAGCGATAAATTAACTTTGCCACAGCGTTGACTCACCCTGTATTGATTTTACTACTAGGCACACACTATATTATTCATTGATAACATTTGTTGTAAAAGTTTCCTATTGATTTAAAAAAAATATTCGAAATTAATTTGGCGTCATTTTAAAAATATTCCTACAACTCTTTCTTGTTTTTTTTTTTTATTTAAAAATTATGTCCTAGCGAAAATATGGGGATTTAAAAGAGAAAATATGTTTTCAATTACACGAGCTTCCAAAGAACGTTAAAGTAACGTACCTAACCTACAATTAAAAGTTATAAATACATGGAAAATTCAACACAATAAAATTTTTTCAAAGTAAAATCAAGGGAATAAATTAAAAAGAATATTTGTTTAATCAATTGCACATGCGTGTGATTTTAACTTCAAGATGTGAAGTTGTTATACAAAAACCTCAAATGAGAGTTATTGTGGCATACTGAAAAACCGTAAAATTAAATAAAAGAACTATAGCGAACAACGTTGATCAGCGGGCCAATTCAATAGCTAATCAACTGGAGGTTAACGTATCAGTAAATTTTATTTTCTCACTGAAATTTAAAAAAAACATTTGAGAAAATCGTCTCCGTTATATCTTAATAAAACAAAGATATTTTTTTATCGGAACAGATTTTTTTAAATAAACAGAGGCGCTTGGGGAACGAGGGAACATATTCACTTAGCAAACATGTGAAATTGTTTAGATACGTCTCAGAGAACTTTTGAACGGGCGTGATAATTCACGTGTGAAATTTTCAAGTGTCACAGTGGATTCAAGAAATCTGAAAAACTTGAACCGGTACAGCTATTTACATATTGTTCGATTGGTAAACATGTAGCTTGGATAATAACAGGTCTCGGTTTTCAAACGAATGTTTTACTTTCTTTCCTCTGTTTATTTGAAGCATTCTGACAACTGCGAAAAAATTATTTAAATAAACCTTTGTACCTAGGTATCAGTCAAGGGATAAACAGGGTGATTCGTAAATGAACCAACACGGAGCAGGCATCTGAATTGGATCCTAAAATATGGTGGTTTGACACAAATTACTTCTAGATCAAGTTGCTTATTTAAGCAGCTAAATGGCGTTAAAGTACTTCTGTATAGATGTCACTTTTTGGCATTATAATTAGCAGTAGAAAATACAAGTACAATACAAATACAAGCTGAGTGTCATGGTGCAAGAACCATGAGTCTCGCTACAACTCTGGTCACTTTTTGCGGATTTTTTTAACGTAACCGTTCTTAAATGCCTTAATAATAGTACACACGTTTATTCACTGTTTCACCTTGAGGCAAGAATTCATAATGCACAATTCCATTACAGTCGAAAAAAAAACAGTTGAACAACTTAAACACATTGCACTCAAATAACAATATCACGAAAACTAAATGAGATATCGATAATCCAAGAACATGTGGCTACCTACATAGGAGGTTATACGCAACGCAATGCTGCCAACCTCGTATCACTAAATATCTCAATGAGCGCGTAATTCGAAAAGTTCGGTTATTTTCTGAACAGACTTCGAATGCTCTTATTTTTTACAAATGACGTTAAAATTCAGCTCTTATTTTATGGCTTAAAGGCTTATATATAAGGCACTAACTTTGTATTCAGACATTACTTTTTAATGTCCTATAAATAGTTGACAACTGCACTACATGAAGTCAGAATGACAGAATGAAAGAATTTGAGTATATGAATATGGTAGTATAATCCGATTTTTTTAAAATTTGAAATGAAAATTAGCAATTTGAAGTTTTGCAAAGCGTTCTTTTATAGTTATCTAAAATATAAGATGTTTTTCTTCGTAACAAATTAATTTTTTTTAACCATATTAAAAAGTCTGTTGTCTATTTACTAACGTATCTATTTTTAGAAAAAAAAAAACAATTATGCAACTGTAAGCTATGTAGATGTAAGTTGTTTTTTTATGGTAGGTACACCTTATAATTTATTTAATATTTCAGAAACATGTACATTAATATTTTTTAGTAAATTTTAAGTATTATAAGTATTATCAATTTTTCTCTACTATACACTTCAATTTACATTTGCAAACAGCACCATTAAAATAAATCAACCTGTGAGTGGATTGAATGCCATAGTGTCGGTATGAAGGTCTTGTTTGCAAAAAATTACTTATATTTTTAAAATAAAAACAGATTTACATTTGAAAAGTATAAAAAGTATGGGATATTTCATTTAGAAAAACATAATTAACATTTGAATATCACATACACTATGTTCAATCTGTTTGTTATGAATTTTTGGAACTTTTCGCATCGGTCAAGTCAACAAAAGAAAAGGTTACTAAAGCGATAATTTTCTGTGGGAAACTCTTTACATAATGTAGCTCCATAGATAAAAGAAATTGTAGGCAGATTGGGATCCCAGTGACTAAAACCACAAATTGTAGCCTCTGGCGATTACTCCGGGTAACGCGATTACTGGAGGGCAGGACCTATTAAGAGTTTTCTCTATATTTTTTGTTTATCTACACGTAACCCACGTGTAAGAAAAGGATAAGTAACATGTGTACATTTTGCAAGAGCGGCAAAAAGTGTTTTTTCGTGTCGTTGCTATTTATAGCATTCAAATTGTTTTTATTAAGTACATACTTAAGTACTTGAAAAAAAAAGTAAATAAATTCATATTTAAGACAAACCAATTACTAGGAAACCAACAGATATGAACTGAAAATGCGGTGCATGTGTTACCTACTTGTAAATAGTCTATAGAATACGACATGTGATTCAATCTTATAGGAACAGTTTCAAGCATACTGCAGATATCCTAATTTTTTAAATTATTATCATGTCTACATCCTTGTTGTTTGAGGGTCCTAAGATGATTTAGAAGTGATTACAAAAAGATGTTTGTAGCCGACAAAGATTCACGTTCAAAAAATTATTTAATTTAAAAACTTCTTTCTCCGGTTAATTAAATAAGCTGGGTTCTCTTTTAATATTCTTTTAACGATATTATTTTCCTCCTCCAAAAAATTTTGGTCAAATCTTATTCATTTATATGGCCGCTCCCTCAAATGTGTACGCAAATTTATTTATTTCTTAAATTTTCCTTTTAAACCAACAAAATAACTTTAAATCTATTTGAAAAAGAAACCTCGTTCGTAGTTTTGAAAACGAAAACAGATTGATTTTCGAAATGTTTACTTTAATTGAAGTGTTTGATATAGTGATCTGTATTGTTTGTGTATTTGCTATGTTCAGTATAGATTCCATTTAAACGGAATCAGTTTTATATAAATGTTTTCATATTTTCGTTTTAGCGGACAGCGTGTGAAATTTTCCTCAATTTATCAACGCATTTAAAACATCCTACATGAAAATTATTAGCAAATTTCGTAACTAAAATATGTATTCTAGTAAAATGCACATGTTAAATGTTTCATAGAAATAATAAATGCTGTAAATATAAGTTCTCTATAAATGGGTAACTTTTTTATTATCAAGTTCACGAAAAAGGTATTCTTTATAAAAAGTTCTGATTTTTGAAAAAATGTTAATAAGCTTTTCAAACTTGAGATAGCATACAGGGTGGCCAAAAATTAAAANTGTATAAAGAAATTATTCAATTTGTAAAACCCTTAAAGGCGTACTTCATTGGTTCCCTTGACAGGCAATGATTTATTACTTTGCATCGAATATGATCGTACTATACATGAAAATTATTAGCAAAACTAAAATATGTATTCTAGTAAAATGCACATGTTAAATGTTTCATAGAAATAATAAATGCTGTAAATATACAGTGTACAGTTCTCTACAAATGGGTAACTTTTTTATTATCAAGTTCACGAAAAAAGGTATTCTTTATAAAAAGTTCTGATTTTTGAAAAAATGTTAATAAGCTTTTCAAACTTGAGATAGCATACAGGGTGGCCAAAAATTAAAAAAGAAATCAAATTTGATAAGGGAGAGGTACTATTAATTTTTATTTTAAAGAAAAATACAGGGTGTTTGGAAAAGTTGGTACAAAATTTAAGGGGTGAATTAAGGCCAAAAATATTTAAAAAGTTCCTATAAACATTGCTCCTCCAGAGCACCGTTACCGAGATATGGCCCTCCAAAGGGGTCTTATCTCGGTAACTGTGCTCTGGAGGACCAATGTTTATAGGAACTTTTTTTACTATTTTTGGCTCTACTTTCACCTCCTTAAATTTTGTACCAACTTTTCCAAACACCCTGTATAATGGGATAATGTGACTTGGAATTAAAAATTAAGTCTAGGTTTCGATTCGCAATGGTCTTCTATTTTTATTTGCCCATTTAGGTTATCTACAAATAGGTAACTTTTTTATTATCAATTTGACGAAAAAAATACTATTTATAAAAAGTTCTGAATTTTGAAAAAATGGTATTAAATATTTCACATTTAAGATACATATACAGGGTGGCCAAAAACGAAAAATCAAGCTTAAAACGTGAATATGAGACTTTGTTTTCCGGCAATATTGAAATAACATATTTTTCAAGCTTCGCCATCTGGATTATTCCAAACAGAGAAAGAAATAATTAGAAATAGTGTGCCAGAAATAAATAATTGAAATATTCTCATTACCGACGCCTTCGCCATTTTATAGAAAACTTAATTCTGAAATATTAGGTATTTACAAACCTGAAGAGGATTTTTAATGATAAGTAAAATGAATTAATAATAATCATTTCTCAATTATCAAAAACGCTGAAACTATAAAACGCTTCTTAAATATTATCAATAATGAATATTGTTGAAACTTGTTGAGAGCTTCTGGAATAATTAATCGTCCCAGACTTACATATTGCATGAAAAAGGTGAACAGTTGTGGTCGTAAATGGAGTGTCGTCATCTTTTTTGTCTTGTTCTTTGTAATAAACAGCAAAATTGCTAGTTTAATTTTTTGTTAGTTTTTGAGTTTCCATTCCGGAAACATGCCTTTTATTGCGTAAATTAATGGAAAAATGTTTACGTGCAATAATTTATTTTTCTAGATTCTTTTTTTTTGAGAGGGCAGTGTGCCTGTGATATGTGTAATAATAAATGCGAATAACTTTACTAAAATGACATGTCAATACAATAGCAGAATACTACAGTAAAAACTTAATAAACTTGTAAACAGTGGCACAACTATCCTTGGAGCCAGAGATTCCAAAAATGTTTTCATCGTATTAGTGTGGTAAGTCAGTCAGTCAAAAACATAAAATGATTCTGTTTACAGAAAATATTTATGTCAATCCAGTTTTATTTCTTTATTTACTCTTGAAATGCTAAGTAACAATAACTTCAAAGTATTTTATAATCTAAAATTTGAAAGCATGATAGGCATGGCTGAGATTTTGACAAACCCAAAAACATAGTTAAATTTTTGGTTTGTTGGTCAGTAAAATTGCCCTTGACTTCCTAAACTGAAATTTATTGGACAACTCCCTCTATTATCGTAAGAGATAAAAACGATACATTAAATCGAACCACGCGCAAACCATCTACTGGATGTGATTAAGCTAAACGCGCAAATAAATTGTTTCGCATCCCCTTAAAACAAATACAATCCGTTAGAGTAAACAAATGCCCGCGATATGGTAATTAACAACCTCGGATTCCGTTACGCATGTGTGTGTGAGTGGCTTGTGTGTCCGATATTTTAATTAATAGGTTGGGGTATCATTGGATAAGCCCGAGTTATTGGAATAGTTCCCACTGGTCCTGCGGCCCCACTGAAGCCTATTGAAACAGAAGTAAATTAAAATTATGTGTTGGGTATGAGCACCATTCGGAGCATCTTTCGGGTATAATTAAAATTTTTATATTGTTAACAAAATTGATTGAAATTTCACATAAATTGCACTAATCAATTGCTGTCCACATCTGATTAAGTGAAATTTTCAATGTATTGGTACGAGTAGAACTGAAAGTTAATATTTTCTGCGACAGAAATTAGTAATTTTACTCAAATCTGAGTTTTTGCTCCTGAGCGACTATTATCAAGCAAATTTTTGCTCATACTTGGTTGTTAATTGATTAAATATTGACTAAAAATTTCACTCACAAATGTTTATCAAGGTGTCAGAAAATAAGATGCTTACAGGGTATAGCCAAACTAGATTTCATATTCAAATAAGGATTATAAATTTTTATTGAGAAAAGTTATTCACAAAAAAAATATATACATTGTTAATAAATCGATATGAGTGAGAGCACGAAGTGAATTCATTGACTGAAATTATTGAATACATTTTATGTCAATATTGGTAATTTTATACATTTTTGATAATATTTGAACTAAAACTAATCAGTAATAAAATTTTAGTTGTACTCATACTAATAGAGGAAAATATCACTCAATCGGATGGACAAAAATTAATGCATTATGAAGTGAAATTGAGTGAAAATAAGTCCAATTTTTCTTACAGTGTATTCACAAACCAAATTTAAAGATAATCCCAACTTCGATATATTTTATTTATATTTGCTGATTTTTTATTTTTTTGTTTTGATAAATCACTGAATAGAAAATATTTTTAATTTTAAACAAAATCTAATAAAACCTTTCCCGATTTCTTACACAAAAATGACACACAGGATGTAGAAATTGAAAAAATGAAAGTAGACCGATTGTTGTTAAATTCGACACTTGGGAGTAAATTTTAATACTGAACAAACTTTCCCTAATAGGAATTTTTTAAAATCTTATACAAACGAAATACACTTTACTTGCACAGCAAATAATTCAGTACTGCAAGTTCATTCAGAGAAAGAAACAATAATGTGCCAGAAATTGAAATATTGTACCGACGCCTTCGCCATTTTATAGAAAACTAAATTCTGAATCTGAAATATAGGTATTTATAAATCTAAAGAGGATTTTTAATGATAAGTAAAATCAATTGATATCAATGATAATCATTTTTCAATTATCAAAAACGTTGAAACTATAAAACGAGACCATTCACGAAATGTCAAACTTTTGCTTTAAAATGTTCTATTATTAATACCAGTTGTTACCCCGTACATGTTAAATGTATTCATGTATTACAGAATTATAAGAATAAAACAAAATACTATATTTCTAAGCATTTCATAATAGGGGACATCCTATATACAGTGTGTCCAAGATAAAGATGGGATAGCATTAGGATTTAGGAAACGGTTATAGATACGGGGTGGCTCAAATTAGAAAAAAGTTGTGTTTTTTCATACCTAACAATATGCCGCGCCGCTTAGAAAGTTTTAAAATTCCGGGTAGTTCCGGAGATATCCGGAGGAACCCGAAATATTGCAAAATCGTTTTAATTTTTTATTCTGGCTTAATTTGTAAACGAATTTTAAAATAAATTGCATATTTACAGTGCCACATTTTCCGCTCTATCCAATGCCGTCAACATTTTTGCAATCCGACGTTTCGTCTTCGAGGAGCCATGATCAGGTTAATTTTTTTAAATACATCGCTGCTATTTTTATGACAAAGTCTGAAGTCATTTTTAATTCCGAACTAGATATTAGATGATATTACTATTGTAAAAAGGTTTTTAGCTTATTTTAGCTATCATTTAAAACTTTTCCTGAGTACAGCTCTGAACGCTTTCAAAATATCTATTGGAGGAACTCATAAGAGTATAAATGTCAATTTTTTCTAATTAATAATTTAGAAAACTTGTACCTAATAAAAAAATAATACGAATTTTCCCCAATAGATATTTTGAAAGCGTTCAGAGCAGTCCTCAGGAAAAATTTTAAATGAGAGCTAAAATAAGCTAAAAACCTTTTTAAGCGATTACAATAGTAATATCATCTAATTCAGAATTAAAAATGACTAGATTTTGTCATAAAAATAGTAACGACGTATTTAAAAATATTAACCTGATTATGGCCCCTCGAAGACGAAACGTCGTTGACACCATTGGATAGAGCGAAAACAGTAGCGATGTAAAAATGCAATTTATTTTAAAATGAAGCCAGAAAAAATAAAACTATTTTGCAAAATTTACACTTAACATTTATAACAAATCATGATATTATTGTCGCCAATAATTTTGTTTTTTACCTAAATCGTGTTGGTTTTTAAAAAGTAAAATATATTTTTAGTGGGTTTCGTTTACCAATATATTGGGTATCCAATTCTGATGTTTTGATACTTTCATGTAAAATATGAAATGAAATGGGTTCGATTTTGAATAGATTTGAAATATACTGGTATATAATAACTATAAAAATCACAATATTATCTATACATTAAATATCAGGTACAAATAAATACAAATAAATTATAAATGTACGTTTTATCCCAAAAGCTTTCAACGATTACCTGATGAAAATAGTTATAGGATTTAAGTATAGATAATATATTTAAAAACAAAATAACTTTCGTACTTTTGAGATAAAAAATTAACTGATTTCTCAACCAGAACGAAAAACTAAATATTGCCGCATATGAGGAGCCCAATTTCAATCGCCGTTAAAGTAACTTTTCCAAGTTCAAAGAAGTTTTAATGAGAAACTTATTTTTCTTTTATATTACAATATTATTAGATATGGCAGTAGCTGAATTTTAAACTTATGAACGATTATAGAATATAATGTAAAAGTGAATATAATAATAGCTTGAATATATATTGTAATATCTTCACATTGTGAAAAAACAATTTGAAAATGTTTGGCAATTACGGCCAATTAATTGTTTTTAACCACAGTGACAAAATAGGAAACATAAAACTATTACAAAGCATAAATTATAAACAAAACATAATATGCAATATATTAATTCGAAAATGGTAAGGTTTTTTTCAGTTGAGTATAAAGAATCTTATTAGAATTTTTATAGTTTTAAATGCTTTACACAAAATAAAATAGTGTTTCATCATACTTATAACCTCTAAATGTAGAAAAGTTATTAAATCCGATATAAAAAGTTCGTGGCTTAATTAAATTATAGCGCCGCACGAGCGCGCCATCCTCGCGAGCTTTTAATTTGCTGCCTCAGCCGTCAAAAAAGAAACTTTAAAATCTAATAGTGCTAATAAAAAAAAGACAAGTGAACAACGATCCCTTACCTTCGACTTTTCCTGGGGCACTCTAGTTTGGACTCACCAGTTACTATGAACGAGCGTGATGGGATTTGAGTTTATATCACCGCCGCGGTGCTGTCGACGCCGGCCAATCCAACGCCGGACCACGTGACGGTGAGGTGGAATCCCACCAATAGGGAGGGTCGCCGCACATTTTTCTCTTCTCCGAAATTACATGTGGGTTTAAATAGATCCAGTGTGAGCTTTTTATGTTTCTTTTTCTAGAGAAAAAACCAAGCCATTCGTATAAACGAAAATTTGCTATTACGTGAGGTCGAAAAAAATATTTTTTTTTTCTCCTAACGATTTGACTTTTAAATGACACATATAACGTGTTCTTTTAGATGAAGGTTTATAAATATTTATGTGCAATTTTAACTTTATTACTAAAAAATTGAGCGAATTTAAATAATTTGTTATAATGTCAAATATCAGACTTATAAAAATTGCACTGCGTTTCAAAAAAAGATGTGACATAACGAGGAGATTCTTCGATTAAGAGACAAAAGGTGTCCATCAATATTACACCATTCTTCCTTTTTTGCTCAGATACAGGGTATTTTGAAAATACCTATCTTCGAAACGACTTTAATAAATTCTCATAAAATTTGGGCTCTGAAAACTAACTAACATAAATATATTTTCAAATAAATTTGTTAAAATATTGCAAGGGTATTTATAAAAATTCTACCTCCTTATTTTTTGCCCTTCTATCTAGGAGAAAATAGTAAAAATCAAAATTTTAAGAACATTGTTTTAATGAAACACCCGAT
>NW_019417206.1:39549-48568 GCF_000390285.2 Anoplophora glabripennis | reverse complement strand
TAAATTTCAAAAACGAAATTTGTCGATAACTCCGGTAGAATTAGAGATATTTGTTTGAAATTTCGCTAATATTTTTTTCTTGTAGAGACACACTTTCAGTATACTTTTGGTAAAAAAAATCAAAGCACGAGCGGAGGTGAGGGGGTTAAAGTGCATTATGACCCCCCCAACTTTTTCATACGCACGCCTATGGTAAAAACATATATTTTCTTAGATAAAGCGGCTTTTATTCTAACTTTTCTTATTCTTGCAAGATTTTGATTTGGAGCCTGGGTTACCAGATATTGTAACTTATTTTAATAAAGTTTAAAATCCGTTTTGTACTATAAATTTTATTTAACATTTAACAACATGAAACAAACTGCATATATTTTATATTACAAACAGAAATTAAATTCGAAAAATTATATTAAATGTTCAACATGAGAACCACCTTCGCGGACGCACATCCTGCATCTCTTTATAAAGGAGAAACGAATATTATGAAAAATATGTGGTTTCACCCTAAATTGCTCGGCCCCTTCTAAAATTGTTAATCTTAAATGTTGTTCATCCACAATTGGAACCATGTAAACAAAATCTTTCATAAACCCCCAGAAACAGAAGTCTAAGGGATTAAGCTTTGGGGATCGAGGTGGCCATTTGACTGGCGCAAGACGTCCTCGGCCGATCCAGCGGTTAGGAAAGATTTGGTTTAAATGGTTCTGAACAATTAGGCCATAATGTGGCGGAGCCCCATTTAGTTGAAACCACATATTTTGCCGAACCGCTAAAAGCAAATCATCAAGTAAGTCTGCAAAAGAGGTTTGCAGAAAATGCAAAAATTCGTGGGCATTCAAACGGGGAGGGGAGGGGGGTGATAAACGGTCCCAAAAGAAAATTATCAATTATTCCTGCCCATACGTTTACTTTAAAACTTACTTGATGACGTGCCTCTACAATGAATTTCGGATTTTCAGCAGCCCATGTATGAGTATTATGAATATTCGTTACTCCGTTACGAGTAAACGTGGCCTCATCGGAAAATAAAATAAATTTACTAAAATTAATATTATCATTATTTTCTTGGCATATCCAATTACAGAAAGTGACTTTTGCTTCTGAATCTAAAGGTAGAAGTTCCTGCACTTTTTGTACATGATATGGGTACAGTAATTGCTGTTTGAAGACACGTCGCACATCATCTGACTTAATATTATTGTTGCCACCATTATTAATTTGATTAGCTAGTATCCTCGTACTTATACTTATGCTCCTCTTCGTTTGGACGTAATTAACAAATGTCTAAACAACGTTTTCTCTATTTAACTTTAAATTATTTTGACAACCAAATGTACCTAACTATCTGACTTTGTTTTCAAAGCCTACATAGAACTTATTACTTGAAGTACTTAAAGTCTATTGCAAATTTACCTTAAAAAATTAGTTGGAAATATTTAAGAATATTTTTCTTGTGGCATGCTTCATTGTTTAAACGAATTGTACCAGGCGATCATTTATAATNCATCCTATATACAGTGTGTCCAAGATAAGGACGGGATAGCATTAGGATCTAGGAAACGGTTATAGATACGGGGTGGCTCAAATTAGAAAAAAGTTGTGTTTTTTCATACCTAACAATATGCCGCGCCGCTTAGAAAGTTTTAAAATTCCGGGTAGTTCCGGAGATATCCGGAGGAACCCGAAATATTGCAAAATCGTTTTAATTTTTTTTTCTGGCTTAATTTGTAAACGAATTTTAAAATAAATTGCATATTTACAGTGCCACATTTTCCGCTCTATCCAATGCCGTCAACATTTTTGCAATCCGACGTTGCGTCTTCAAGGGGTCATCATCAGGTTAATTTTTTTAAATACATCGCTGCTATTTTTATGACAAAGTCTGAAGTCATTTTTAATTCCGAATTAGATATTAGATGATATTACTATTGTAAAAAGGTTTTTAGCTTATTTTAGCTATCATTTAAAACTTTTCCTGAGTACAGCTCTGAACGCTTTCAAAATATCTATTGGAGGAACTCATAAGAGTATAAATGTCAATTTTTTTTAATTAATAATTTAGAAATCTTGTACCTAATAAAAAAATAATACGAATTTTCCCCAATAGATATTTTGAAAGCGTTCAGAGCAGTCCTCAGGAAAAATTTTAAATGAGAGCTAAAATAAGCTAAAAACCTTTTTAAGCGATTACAATAGTAATATCATCTAATTCAGAATTAAAAATGACTAGATTTTGTCATAAAAATAGTAGCGACGTATTTAAAAATATTAACCTGATTATGGCCCCTCGAAGACGAAACGTCGTTGACACCATTGGATAGAGCGAAAACAGTAGCGATGTAAAAATGCAATTTATTTTAAAATGAAGCCAGAAAAAATAAAACTATTTTGCAAAATTTACACTTAACATTTATAACAAATCATGATATTATTGTCGCCAATAATTTTGTTTTTTACCTAAATCGTGTTGGTTTTTAAAAAGTAAAATATATTTTTAGTGGGTTTCGTTTACCAATATATTGGGTATCCAATTCTGATGTTTTGATACTTTCATGTAAAATATGAAATGAAATGGGTTCGATTTTGAATAGATTTGAAATATACTGGTATATAATAACTATAAAAATCACAATATTATCTATACATTAAATATCAGGTACAAATAAATACAAATAAATTATAAATGTACGTTTTATCCCAAAAGCTTTCAACGATTACCTGATGAAAATAGTTATAGGATTTAAGTATAGATAATATATTTAAAAACAAAATAACTTTCGTACTTTTGAGATAAAAAATTAACTGATTTCTCAACCAGAACGAAAAACTAAATATTGCCGCATATGAGGAGCCCAATTTCAATCGCCGTTAAAGTAACTTTTCCAAGTTCAAAGAAGTTTTAATGAGAAACTTATTTTTCTTTTATATTACAATATTATTAGATATGGCAGTAGCTGAATTTTAAACTTATGAACGATTATAGAATATAATGTAAAAGTGAATATAATAATAGCTTGACAATATATTGTAATATCTTCACATTGTGAAAAAACAATTTGAAAATGTTTGGCAATTACGGCCAATTAATTGTTTTTAACCACAGTGACAAAATAGGAAACATAAAACTATTACAAAGCATAAATTATAAACAAAACATAATATGCAATATATTAATTCGAAAATGGTAAGGTTTTTTTCAGTTGAGTATAAAGAATCTTATTAGAATTTTTATAGTTTTAAATGCTTTACACAAAATAAAATAGTGTTTCATCATACTTATAACCTCTAAATGTAGAAAAGTTATTAAATCCGATATAAAAAGTTCGTGGCTTAATTAAATTATAGCGCCGCACGAGCGCGCCATCCTCGCGAGCTTTTAGTTTGCTGCCTCAGCCGTCAAAAAAGAAACTTTAAAATCTAATAGTGCGAATAAAAAAAGACAAGTGAACAACGATCCCTTACCTTCGACTTTTCCTGGGGCACTCTAGTTTGGACTCACCAGTTACTATGAACGAGCGTGATGGGATTTGAGTTTATATCACCGCCGCGGTGCTGTCGACGCCGGCCAATCCAACGCCGGACCACGTGACGGTGAGGTGGAATCCCACCAATAGGGAGGGTCGCCGCACATTTTTCTCTTCTCCGAAATTACATGTGGGTTTAAATAGATCCAGTGTGAGCTTTTTATGTTTCTTTTTCTAGAGAAAAAACCAAGCCATTCGTATAAACGAAAATTTGCTATTACGTGAGGTCGAAAAAAATATTTTTTTTTTCTCCTAACGATTTGACTTTTAAAGACACATATAACGTGTTCTTTTAGATGAAGGTTTATAAATATTTATGTACAATTTTAACTTTATTACTAAAAAATTGAGCGAATTTAAATAATTTGTTATAATGTCAAATATCAGACTTATAAAAATTGCACTGCGTTTCAAAAAAAGATGTGACATAACGAGGAGATTCTTCGATTAAGAGACAAAAGGTGTCCATCAATATTACACCATTCTTCCTTTTTTGCTCAGATACAGGGTATTTTGAAAATACCTATCTTCGAAACGACTTTAACAATTCTCATAAAATTTGGGCTCTGAAAACTAACATAAATATATTTTCAAATAAATTTGTTAAAATATTGCAAGGGTATTTATAAAAATTCTACCTCCTTATTTTTTGCCCTTCTATCTAGGAGAAAATAGTAAAAATCAAAATTTTAAGAACATTGTTTTAATGAAACACCCGATATACTTGTCGTTTCGTTCTCTCTTTTCTAATTATAATGATACATACATATAATGTATTTTCTTTTATAGTCTACATAATATTTTACTTTATTTACTGACAATGCAAATGTTGTTTGTTAAATTTATTTAACAACCTTCGTCCCATTGTAAACAAAGGACATATACAGGGTGTCCCGATACTTGATACAAAAAGTCGAATACAAATAGATAAGGTCAAAATAATATCAGTTCTTCATGTAAATTTTTTTCATACAGACCTTCGTTAACAAGTTACAGGTCCTAAAAGGTGAAAATTAAAAAGGTATATTTATTTACAGTCTCTAAACTATTAACTTCGACACGATGCAAATTTGGTGGTCAATAACACATGTGTACAACTTGTTTTTGATGTTGTAAGTGAAACTTCATTATGCCCAGAATGCCAGGGTCGCACTATGCCCAATGGTTAATATGGTAAGTTACTTTAATTTACTCTTGTTTTGTTTTTCTATTTTGTATTATGTTTAAAGTGTGTTTGTCTAATTTTGTTAGTGAAAGTTACATTAACAGACAGTAAGATTTTCTAAGCTCGTATTTTAAAAATATGTACAGTTCCAAAATAGTAATAATATAAATTAAAAATTAAAAACAAAAACTGGTGGAGGCGCCGCTCGATGTGTATCATGACATAAAATCACAAATATTTCCTAAACTGTTAATTTTACCAAATTAAACCAAGAGGCTATTATCGTTATTTTTGATACAGGCAAATTACGATCGTCATCTGTGCAAAAATTCTGGGTTGTTAACCATTAGGCATAGTCCGTTCCTGGCGTACTGGGCATAATGAAGCTTCACTTAGAACATAAAAAATAATCTGTACGCATGTGTTATCGATCACCAAATTTGCATCATGCTGGAGTTAATAATTTAGAGACTGTAAATAAAAATAACTTTTTAATTTTCACTTTTGAGGGCCCGTAATTTGTTAACGAAGGTCCGTATGGAAAAAATTGATATGAAGAACTGATATTATTTTGACCTCATCTATTTGTACCCGACTTTTTTGTATCAAATACGGGACACCCAGTATACCAAGCAAGTTTTTTTGTAATTCCCTGTTGTCCACTTCATTCATTAGTAATACTAACTTCTTTCAATATTTTCTTCTAAAATCATATGAATTACTAGATCGTTTTCATAGAAAGAACTTCATAGATTCTTTGTTTAGTAAACAACAGGGTTACTATGAAACACATTTCATATTTCTCTAAAGTTACATTTTTGTGGCATAATTCTAATATAATTATAAATTTTTTTGAAGCTAACTATATTAATAATTTAAATAAAATACTCACAATTTGGCGAACATATGTGGAAGACATTTTTGCGACTTTAGCCTGCTATCGTTGAGGAATTAGATATTTGTCTATATGTATAATGTTAATAAGAAGAATCCAACAATTAAATTTACTTTGGATATAGAAAACAACAATATATTACCACTTCTAGATATTTTAATTTAAAAATGGCAATTCTGACACTAACTGATATCTAAATTTTAATTTGAATCATCATGTTAATATAAAGAAAGGTATAATTAAATGTTTGTACGATTGAGCCGAATTGATTTCTTCGAAAGATGAAATATTCAATAACGAATAGCAATTCATATAAAATGTACTAATAAACATTGAATAACCTAGGAATTTTGTTTAAAGCTTTTGAGAATAATGAGAGCAAAACAAACTTTTGGCGCAAGGATTTTTTCATTGATTTTTTAAATTTTGTTCACAGGTGACAAAATAGCCAATAACTAAAGAAAAAATACTTTTATAGTACAATATTTTTTTTATAATAAAATTAAAGATATTTAGTAAATTTAATAGCTGAAAACTATAAATATGCACTATTTCTATGCAATACTCAGTTTATCCATTGTGAGAGGTTGTGCAAACTATCAATTCAAATATATGATATTAACGGAGTGTATTCTAAAAAGCTACAAATGTACAACTGTTCCATTAAAAAATATAGGTTTGGCTTATTTCTCCGAGATTCAACATTCAATTGTTTTTTATAAATTGCTTTGAGATAGCAAAAAATTTCCATTATATATCTAGAAAAATATAAAAGGGTAGGATATTATATTAGTGTCTTTGTACAGCACTGACTTTACTTTTTTATGACAGTTATGTAAACAATTAATACTTCTTTATTTTACTTTTGCTTTTATTATTATACAGGGTGTTTCAAAATTCAGTACAAAGAATTTAGAGACGCATTTTTGAAGTCAAAATAAGACTTTTTTCCTATAAACGTGCGTAGACAAATGCTTTGTTTTCGATAAACAGGCTGTTAAAGTTTTTTATTTATTTTTTTTATTTTTTAAGAATAATTTCCAAACCAAACTTGGAGTATGGGGTTTTTTCAGAATGTTAAATTTAAATATGTCATTGATTTTGACGCTGCTTGTAGAGGGCGCCACCTATTAGAGTACGGTTGAATTAAATTGGCTCTAACGTTTCGTATTATTGCGTCTACTCCCCTATCCATTTTAAGCAAAAAAGGTATGCTTGGTCGAAACCGTTTCCGAGATATTGACTAATGAAGAGTTAAATGCACACCATATTTTCAAATTTTATTAACTATTCACCGTGAAAAATTTTAAAATCTATTCACCATCTAATCAGTAATGCAATGATCTTGAATTATAGCTCTTTATATTTTTTGATACAACTAACTATTTTCGAGAAAACCACTGTTAACTACACGGTAGTATTGTCACTAGTTAGCAGTTTATAGGAAAAAAGTCTTATTTTGACCTCAAAAATACACCCCCAAATTCTTTGTACTGAATTTTGGATCATCCTGTATGTTACGTTATAAAATATAATTGTATTTATTTTACTCTTATTATATCATCTTTCTTAATAGATTTAAGGTAGCTTTAATTTGAAGATTAGTTATAACGTAACAGAAAATAGTGAAAACAGCCGACATCTCCCAAATTTCAATGAAATTACGGAAATTCTTGCCTTCTACCGGCAGAAAAAAAGCAGGAAAAAAAATCCACATTGATAGAAACGGTTTGTCTTATTTTTTGATGAGAAGTTCCTCTACGAGCGATGTCACATGTTTTTTAAGCATGATTAAAGATAAATTATAATAAAAATAATCTACTAGAAATCGTTTCAGTGATGCTTACTTTTCTAAAAATCTAATTCTCCATTAGATTATGATGTTAGTAGACTCAAACTGGGACATCCTATATATTGAGGTTAACAACACAATTTTTATTAAAGAAATCGGCGAGAGTAACAGTTATTAGTGTTCCTAGTAACTGGGTGACTTTTTAAAAATGTTATTTCTTCCGTAGGCCATTAATATAAGTTAATAAAGCATTTTCTTTCATATTCATAAGACACGAAAGTGAAAAATAAT
This sequence comes from Anoplophora glabripennis, assembly GCF_000390285.2. NCBI lineage: Eukaryota > Metazoa > Arthropoda > Insecta > Coleoptera > Cerambycidae > Anoplophora > Anoplophora glabripennis. The sequence continues at coordinate 40,901 of NW_019417206.1, read as the reverse complement.
TACTTTTTTAAGCAGAATGGTGATAATTACACGAGATAAATAACAATTTAGATGAACATTCAAGATGTCCCACTTCTGATTTGGGACACTTTTGAAAGAAGCACACAATAAATTAAATTATTAATTTGTACTCTATACCTTATATTTTTAGAATTCAATAGTTTCAACAATACAAAAACTCTGCGTTTTGTTTTCTTTTTATATTCATCATTTGAACATGGGGCAATATTAAATGCTTGTCATCAAATTATTTAGTTTATAATTGAATCATATTTCAGAAACAACCCAAGTCATATTTCTTCAATTTTAAAATTTTTATGCTATTAACCCATTTCTACGGATAATGTATCGTTGGCTACAAAAGGCACATAGCACATATGTACTGTATATACTATTCATTACCACACCACACATGTTTGAGTTGGTGCTGAAATAATATTAAGTCCGGAACTTAAATTCTTTGTGCAAAAGAAGATTGTAACTGAAGTAATGAAACTTGAGTTTTATCATTTTTACAATTATACCAAAGCAGTTTCTAGTACAACTTCACTATTTCATCTCATCTACATCGTAAACGATCTATATCCACATTAAAAAGATTTTAGTTTATTCACGGTTTCTATTTTTCAATTTAACATTGGAAATGTTTAAGGAATCGAAAGTATGACACCAGATGTTAAGGACGTTCGATACACCTCTTACGGGGCGGGCGGTGCGGAGAGTATGCCTATGTTTATACACGGGAGTCTTGTTGCAGTACCAACCTTACATAAATTAATTTCAGCGAACTAAGTATGCTATTTAGAATGAAATTTATACAACACATATTAGCTTGCATATTTTTTTCGTGTTTAATACACGTCAGTTCACTTTTTATTTGAATAAAAGCGTCTATTTATTCATTACGAACTTGTAAAATTATGGATGAAATCTGGCAACATTGCCATGGCGTGGTGGTAAAAGTTGGGTCAACTGTCATTACTGTCAACTTTGCGCGAATTCCGTAAACATGAATGAACAACCAAGGTACAAAGGAAAAGTAATGACTGAAAAGTATAAAATGAGTGTAAAACAGAATGTGGATTGATGAGAAAAAAATAAAATGTGCAAACCGAGAATCCATATGATAACTATCAAGAAGTTCAGTGTATGATAGTGAGACGTCGACTTGTCAAATTGAAGATTATGACATAACATCTATACTGTTCGTTTTGCAAAGAGATCCTTTCAATTTTTGTTTCAAATTGCTAGTATATTGCTTTAGATCACGAAAAATTTATTTAATATTAATTATTACTACATATATTTTCGACTGGAATAATTTTATAATCTATAATCGAGCTATTCAAATA
>NW_019417206.1:0-38295 GCF_000390285.2 Anoplophora glabripennis | reverse complement strand
GTGGTTTCAACTAGATGGGGCTCCGCCACATTATGGCCGAATTGTTCAGAACCATTTAAACCAAATCTTTCCTAACCGCTGGATCGGCCGGGGACGTCTTGCGCCAGTCAAATGGCCACCTCGATCCCCAGACCTTAATCCCTTAGACTTCTGTTTCTGGGGGTTTATGAAAGATTTTGTTTACATGGTTCCAATTGTGGATGAACAACATTTAAGATTAAGAATTTTAGAAGGGGCCGAGCAATTTAGGGTGAAACCACATATTTTTCATAATATTCGTTTCTCCTTTATAAAGAGATGCAGGATGTGCGTCCGCGAAGGTGGTTCTCATGTTGAACATTTAATATAATTTTTCGAATTTAATTTCTGTTTGTAATATAAAATATATGCAGTTTGTTTCATGTTGTTAAATGTTAAATAAAATTTATAGTACAAAACGGATTTTAAACTTTATTAAAATAAGTTACAATATCTGGTAACCCAGGCTCCAAATCAAAATCTTGCAAGAATAAGAAAAGTTAGAATAAAAGCCGCTTTATCTAAGAAAATATATGTTTTTACCATAGGCGTGCGTATGAAAAAGTTGGGGGGGTCATAATGCACTTTAACCCCCTCACCTCCGCTCGTGCTTTGATTTTTTTTACCAAAAGTATACTGAAAGTGTGTCTCTACAAGAAAAAAATATTAGCGAAATTTCAAACAAATATCTCTAATTCTACCGGAGTTATCGACAAATTTCGTTTTTGAAATTTACATTTTGACACCCTGTATTTCAAAAATGGGGCTCCTAAATGAAAAGTGGCATAATGAAAGTCCCATTATTTTCATATCAGTTATCTATGGTTAACGGATTGACCTACTAATTTTCGGCACCCTGTATATCTACACACGCAGATAATAAAACTCTCAAAGTGTAAGAAAGGTTTGGTCTCGATCGCTGGGCGCAGGAGTGGTCTGATCGGAGTGATTTTGATGTCGTATAGGTTGGACTTTTCTGCATCGAAAACAGGAAATAGTCCAAGCTTGTCAACCTCTACATTTTAGCTATTTGCGTTATAAGTGAACTTAAACCAGGTATTTTAAAAGAGTACTTATATGCCTAACCCACATAATGTAACCAGATTATTTCTGAAATAAGCGATTCATCTGATTTAAACTTTGTTACGAGTATTTGTACATGTACCTGCTGCTCGTACAACTATTCTCATTTTTACCCAGTTATTGACGCATTCTTAGCTACCACATTCTCTTCTCAACGAAAACATTGGTACGACTTTCATTAGGGTAATGGAATAGAGTAAATACCTTTAGGCGCAGAGGATCAGAATTATTCACTGTGGAAGGTCGATGGCAATAATAATAATTAAAATTGAATTCGGGCTAAAATTACGTCACTGGGACTAATTGATTGTTATTTCGTAATTTCATAACACGGAAAACGTACTCACACTAAAAGAGAGTATTGTTTGTTTTTTAAAATCTTAACAATAATATGACATACTAACAAAAATTTAAACAAATTTATTGAAAATGTACAGTATGTCTCAACTAAAACTGAACTTAACACTTCCTATAACTAAGACATTTGTTTTTTAGAGAGAGAGAGACATATTTTGACACTGAATGAGACAATTGGTATTTCGTGTTGTATTCTTAGTTTTTTTAGAAATTATTTGTTATTTTTGTGAGGGTGAAAAAAATAGTCTTCAATTGGCCAAAAATCTGCCAAAAAAGGGTACCTATTTAAAGTACGATGGTTGTTGGGGTTGTTATATCATGGTCTGTGTACATGGTTGCCCTCAGTTGCAGCCCTAGCTAGAAATCTTTAACCTGCCCTTGTTATTCTCGGGCTAGGTTCTACGGGGGCGGGTCCGTTAATAGAGCCCCTTGGCCAGCAGTGATGTACATATGTTATGTCGTTAGTTCTAAGGGCGTTATAGATAGAACCAATCCCCAGACAATGATGGTCCTCTAAGACCACTGTTTGAGCAGCAGACAACAAAAACTAACATGAAAATCAGGGCGGGCCTAAGGATTCTGATAGCGGATTTGATACTAGTCAGTACAATACCAAAAATCAATATTAACGCACAAGAGTAACCTCAAATTTAAATAAATTTTTGTTATTATGTTTTTTACAGTACAGTACATTTATAACAAAAAAGTCATCAAATTCGTTCAAATGAAATTCGAAAAATTTCTGTTAAGAGTAGTTACAAAACTATCCTTATTTATAACCGATTTTGATGAAATTTATGGTAGTTAAAGACCCTTATGGTATGATTATTACCTACAATTTTCATTCCATTATCTTAATCAGAAAGAAAGTTATTTTAAAAAATATCCAAATGATAAGACCCCTTTAGAGGACCATATCTCAGTAACGGTGCTCCGGAGGACCAATGTTTATAGGAACCTTTTTTACTATTTTTCGCTCTACTTTTACTCCCTTAAATTTTGTACCAACTTTTCCAAGCACTCTGTCTTTACAGTTTTCGAAAAATCAGTAGTTAGTGGGATAAATGTTTCATTGCCAAAAATATCTCATCTGCTTGTTGAAAAGACTCATTTCATACATTTGAATTACAATTTAGTATACAAGTTCAAGAAACGAATAAAACTCATTAATATATACGAACGCATTGCCAGCAGAACGAAAACGATACATTTAAGCAGCACTGTTTCTCTGAGAACTCCTCGAGCGCATTTTTTATGTGACTGGAAATCTTCCCCGGCATTAATTCAAATTCCTGTACATTCATAATTTTATTATTTAACGTCTGCTGGTTTTTCTCTTTTCTTACAATTCCGCAGAAAATCTGACCTACTTTGCCAGACCTCCGCTCTAATTTTAAAAACCACCTACCCCCAAAGTCTCCGCAGACACCACGAGTGTGGTATAACAGGGACGAGAAGAAAGGGATAAGCTTCAAAATTAAAAATAATTCCCTACAAAAGACGACCATTATGGACGGAATATGAAATTTAGATTCCGCCCGCTTTTTATAAAGATATGTTAATTTTTTAGAGAGATACAAACAGTCCTGCTGTGCAGGGTGATAAGGACGCCGGGATATAAATGATGATCCTTAGAAAGTCGGATTTCGGGATAATTTGTTTAACCAGTCAGCGCAGCACGCTTGATACGGATGATTTAATTAATGAATTTGAAAAAAAAAAACACCCTGAAGTCACAGATGCAGCTGTTTTTCGTTTGTAGATTTCCCGATTCCATTCTCGGCACAGAATGAATGTTTGTTAAAGTCACAATTAGTCACAAGATATATATCATGTTATAGATTGACTAACTGCAACTATTAACAAATAAATTGTACGAGGTCTGTTCAGAAAATAACCGAACTTTATTTGTTTAAGCTTTATTTTAATTTTATACATTATTGGTCCTTGTCTGGTGCAAGAACCATGAGTTGTCTCGCCGCAACTCTGGTCTCTTTTTGCGGAATAATTCACATAACCATTGTAAATCGCCTTTAGTCAAGAATTCAAGAAAAAAACATCATTTTGCGATTGGATCCAGACAAACGTGCTTCCTTGATGCGTTTAGATCCTTTGCCAGTCCATTGTGATCCTTTGAATGAATATTTCATCGTCTTTGCCGACAAACGTCCACACGATTTTCTTTCTGTTTGGTCATCAAACGAGGAACATATTTTGCTGCAATTCAATGTTCAATTTTTCAGTAAAAATTTCATAGCATGATCCAATTGAGATGCTAACCTCTTCTACAATTTCTGTGACAGTCAATCGAATTGCACGCACCTGATTTTATTTTCTGAACTTATGAGTCATCAGTTGAAGTCGAAGACCTTCCTGATCGAGGATCATCTTCAATTGACTGACGACCACTTCTAAATCCTGAAAACTCTTCGTACGTCCCAGAGCGCCATCTCCGTAAACTTTTTTCAAAAGTTGAAAGGTTTCCGTGAAAGTTTTCCTCATTTTCACACAAAATTTTACGTTGCATTGTTGTTCCAGAAGACCGCATATTTCAAAAATTATCATTAACACTTAAACACTTCGCACTCAAATAACAATATCATGAAAACTAAATGCTATATGAACAATTCAAGAACATGTGGTTACAAAGGAGGTTATGTACAACGCAATGCTACCAACTTCATATCACTAAATATCAAGTTCAACGAATTTATATTTACACCCTGTATTTTGAAAACGCAGCGTTTTCGGACTTGAGTTTATATAAACTATTACTATAGACCAGGAAAATTGGCGAAAAGAAAAAAAAACTCGAAAAAATTCCTATCCGCGATATTATTGTAAAATTATCTAAAGGAACATAATACAAGACATCTCTCATCTCGTGAGTCAAAAAATATTAATTGCTAGCTTTTGTATTTAAACAAATAAGTGAGGAAAACAGATTTTTCACTTTGCAGGGAAAACCATCAATTTTAGCGAAAAGTGACTCGCAGACAGCTTGTTAGCGATCTATTAAAAAATATCACCGTTTTTTTGGCATTAACATTCTCAAATTGCGCATTAAAAAACCGTGCGTTTTTCGTTTATAAACAATTTGAATAAAATTGTTGCTATTTATGCTACCTCACCGAAAATAGATGCAATGGATAACTGCCAAAAAAATACAAATTTAAAAAAGCATCCTCTACGACCAACAGCCAAGATAAGAACATTTTTTTAATCGTAGCGCAATTGTTTATAAACATTAAGTACATAGACATTAAGTTAAAATTGATGCGCGCTGTAAATTTTGCAATATCTCGGCTTCTGTTCATCGTAGAAATTTATTTTTTTTAAATTGGGGTAGCTCGACGAAAAAATAACAATGGACATATTTACGAATTCGTAGAATAGCCCTGAACCCCCGAAAATATGCATCTTTTATACCTAATTCTTTTTAATTTACAAAACTGTCACAAAAATTATTGCTAAACGAAATATTAATTAAAATATTTCAATTTCGGAATTATTTTACTATTATTAAATAAATAAATGAAGCTATCGTTCATTTAAAAAGTTATTTTTTACATATTAAGTCAAAGTAAACTTATTTTTTCAATATTTTGTTAGCTATTTAATTACGATTTAAATGTAAAATTAAAGTAAAAGTTCAAAAATTATTTTCAAATTATCATTTCTCATAAAAATAGAAAAAATTTTAAATTTTAAATTGTTTTATTATATTGCATTATATCTATTATTAAAAATGGTTGTGATTCAAATTTTTTTATAAGTATAAAATTAGCAATAAATATAATAAAAAAACTTTATATATTAAAACATAACTTACTCGTGTTACTTTGAAAGTTTGACTAACCAATTCTTTCAAAACCGCATGCTTAGAAATAGACATAGACATTCCGAAATTGAAATTTTAATTAATATTTCGTTATAAACAAATTGAATTGTACGAAAACTATTGCACCTACAACGCCCACTTTTGGCACACTTTTAAAGTATGACAAAACCCTCAACTTGTCACAGGTTTTATAAAATTTTAACAATAAATGCGATAGTTACAAACAAATTAAAAAATGGGCACTTTTCTTATTTTTTTGTAATAACTTTTTTGTTTATTAACCGATTTTAATTTAACAAGTCTCATTTTGTAGATAATTTTACCCCCTATAAGCTGTCTGTGAGTCACTTTTCGCTAAAATTGATGGTTTTCCCTGCAAAGTGAAAAAACTGTTTTCCTCACTTATTCGTTTAAATAGAAAAGTTAGCTAATAAAAGTTTTTGACTCACGAGATGTGAGATGTCTTGTATTATGTTCCTTTAGACAATTTTACAATAATCTCGCGGATAGGAATTTTTTCGAGTAAAAATTTTATTTGGCTGGCCTATTATTATTATTATTTTTTACACATCTAAGACCTCTACCTAAATTGTATTAATGAATCACCCTGTACTGTAAACATAGATCACCCCGGAACATCTCAATGACTTCCTCTTTCCGAACGAAGTTTATTTTCGACCAAGTGTTCGCAATTACTTTTTCGAGTGTACTACGGCGTAGCGCTCGAGACGAGAAATTTGTTTGTCCATCGATAAACTCTTTAACTGAATTGATGTCTTTCCTGCATCTCTAATACCGAAGCAACCTACGTACGTCGACTCTGTTGAATCAGTATAACTTTTCTGATAAAAAAGGCAAGAAATATGTGTCATGCAGGATAACGCAATGTAAATATACATACATTCAAAATCTGTTAAATTATATTGGAAAGTATCTTAGCTATGTAGGTATGTTTGAGATCACAAAAACATGTAATTGTTCCTACCATTTTCTAAATTATAATACAAGGTGGCCGAAATGTATCCGAGATACTACTTCTGTGACTAATTTTATGCAAAAATTGTTCATATTTTGATAATGAAGCCTAGAACTTGTATCGTTTCTTAGAGGATGATTTTTATGCTCACACAGAGAATTGTGATTGTAAGAGTAGATTTTTTTGTGTAAAATGAAATTTTGCGTTATAATGACATGCAAATTAGAAGATGTGATCACACGAAGTAGTATTAATGGGACCTTTAATAAATGGGCCTATCAAACTTTATGTCAAAACTGAAGGAGGAACAGAGGAAGTAGGCAGACCCATAGTTTTATATATGGACCTAGCAAACCTAAGACGAGATGGCTGCTGACCTCAATCGAAGACCCCTACACTAAATGGTGGTGGTTCTGACAGGCCATTGCAGACTAAGAAGGCATTTAAATTTAATACGAATTGAGGAGGAACCTTTATGCCCGAAATGTGAAGTAGGGGAGGACACCCCTGTCCACCTTCTGGGACACTGTGCAGCCTTTGGGAGGTTAAGGCATAAAGTGTTTGGTACTGAAGAGCTGTAAGGGATTGAGGTGAAGGACCTTCCATGGACCAAAATCCTGGCGTTCATTAAGGCGTTCGGTAGGTTCGAGGAGGGCCAGAAGCAGAGAGTGGACAGGTGATGGGATGGTGGAGCAGGCAAAAGGGCCCACCTGTGGTACTTGCGAGGCTTAGGCTGCCCCTTTCACTACTACTACTGCTAGAAGATGTATTTGAAAGAAAAACTGATAACACTGACGTTTTTAACATCCTCAAAGATATGTATCAAACTTCAATTCAGTATATTGTATTTTGTAAACGATATTAGCAAATTTGATAAAAGAATAATCATAAGGAAAAAACTCGCTTATTTTTAATATTCTTTTAGTTCCTGGGTTGGTTAAAGAAATCTTTTCCGTATGCATATTCCTTACCCCTACATTCCTTTTAAAACGAGTAATATCTATTTTGATTCAGCCACTTACGTACTTAGTAAATTTGTCTTTTCTCACGGGTACTTTTTCAAATATACTAAAAGTTGGAAAGGTGGTTCCAATATATAAGAAAGGTGAGCGTAACGCCATGGAAAACTAAAGACCTGTGTGCATGTCGTTCTCTTTTTCAAAGATTTTTTAATATGCTTTTCAGCATCGTCTTGTTACTTTTTTAGATAGGTTTGGTATTCTGACTGACAAACAAAAATTTGGTTTTCGTGAAAACAAATCAACAATGTCAGCTGTCTTTTATTTCTATAATGATTTAATTAATTTCATTGAAGCTGGAGAGTGTCTTGTTGGGATATTCTGCGATATCAGCAGGGCATTCGACTGCATAAATCATAAAATATTACTTAGCCAGACTATGGAATCACAGATAAATCTTTGCAGTGGGTTTCTTCTTTCATTGATGGTAGGAAACAATTTACATCTATACAATATCGTGGAGATGACTTTCAATCATGTGTTGCCTCTAAGTATAGAATAGTTGGTACAGGGGTGCCCCAAGGGTCCATCCTGAGACCTTTATTATTTATTTTGTATATAAATGCTATTGACTCGCTATTAAAAACATCTGCTTTGCCCTATATGCTGATGATCTCTCGTTAATAATACCGGAAAAAAAATTACGAAAGTCTAAATAATAAATGTATTGAAGTTTTGCAGTCATTCAACAATTGGTTCAGTATGAATGACCCATATTTAAGTAGTGAAAAAACAAACCGTTTCCATAATAGGCAAAAGATTTGTGAACCCTTATCTGTAAAGATTAATGATATATACCTCAAATGTATCACGAAACCAGTAAAATTTCTAGGTATTACACTCGACGAACATATGGATTGGAAGCCACATTGTGAAAATTTAGTCAGTTTATTAAACTCCACAAATTCTCTTTTTAAAAACATTAAAGACGTCCTAACTAAACATCAGTTAATGAACGTATATTATGCTCAAATAGAATCTCGAATACGATATGGAATTTGTTTATGGGGTGACTCCACCTTATCGCAGAATGTTTTTGTTTCACAAAAACGTGTGATTAGAACAATTGCCGGTGTTCCAAGTACACGATCTTGCAGAACCCTTTTTGTTGATTTTGATCTCATGACTGTTGCCTCATTATATATTTTAGAAATGTGTATTTATGTTTATGAAAATAGAACAAATTTAAAACAAATAGTGATATTCATCACTTAAATACGAGACATAAGGATCGATTCCATCTGCCTTACACAAAATTTGCTGCTATATCGAAATCACCCGATCATATTAGCTTAAGGATTTTTAATAACTTGTCCGGTAACATTAAGCGCTGTAATAACTTGAATATCTTTAAATATACACTAAAAAATTTTTAATAAAGAAATGTTTTTATTCTCTTTCCGAATTTTATCAATTGTAGTACAATAATTTACTTTGTTATATTAGCATTTTATATGTGTGTGTGTGTATATGTATATAAGTGTGTATATTGTATATTGTATACTGTATACTGTACTGGGCCACTCTTGTCAATCATATTGACCATTGGTATTATGGTATTGGTATTGGCAATCATATTGGCATTGGTATTTTGCTTATATTCATGTAATGTCATATATGCAAAATAAACTAAATAACACAATAATAATATTAGTAAACCTTGGTAAAAGTAAACATTTTTGCTATTAAACTGTCACAAACAGTTTATGAAATTGTGTTTATAAAGGACATAAAACATAGTCTTAAAGTTTTGTGTAAGAGAATTTTTCAATCAATAGGTACATAATATTTTGAAGATATCAACGTACCACTAGAATAAATTATGTTTTCTCCTGTTAACTCACTATCTGCAGCAAGAAACAATGAATAATGGTGCAATTTCCTCCTTTGTGCTGGCTTCTATTCTAGAGACTTAGCAGACGTTAATAATGCTAGCCATTATATTTTCAGCTAAATGAATTACTTGCATAAATGTAACATTTAGCATCTAATTGTAGGTCTGGTCGTGTCTAGTTTCGATTTGTATTCCAAACATGTATTTACACAGAGACACGATTGCATTTCTCTATGCAGATATAATAATTACTGAATTATTTATCATCAAATTTACATATTATAAACTTTTGTAACGAATCGTATGTACAATCGAAATTTGCGGTTCAGTTAATTTCACCTATTTCCAGATTAAAATTAAAATTTAATTCATTAATAAAACACTTTGAATGAACGTAACATGTTATACCCTTAATTAAAGTTAAACCTAATGAATTTTATCTTAGTTTGCAGTGTATGTTTTTGAAGCACCTCCGAGGGCAGTTATTTTTTTATGGATATGGTATGTTGTGTTAAGACCTTTCGTGAATATTGCAGTTTTTATACACGTTTTACTCGGGGACCAATGCTCGTTTTCGGTTCGTTTAATTTTTCTGAATTAAGCCTAAATGTCAGCAGAAGGACATATAAACAACAAACTTCGCTCTGCGTTTCTTTTCCAATTTGTTTCTATTAACAATGAGAGGGGGATTGTAAAAACGCAGAAGAGTTCATCGCATTCTACAGATAATGGCAGCAATGGGGCAACAAAAGATTTTTGCTTAGAATATTTAACATGTACTTCGTCATATTTAATTTAAGATTATTTGCAAGGTATGTAATTCAGACAACATTCTACCCTTTCATCTTTTTTTGCTTTTCTTTCTGTACAGGGTGGTCCAGAGGTAATGGGCCAAAATTCATGGGTAGATTCTCCAAGTAAAAATATTGCGATTTAGCCGAACTCAAAAAATTTTGGGGATTGGAGTTCTTTGAGTAGAGGAATTGAAATCTGTTCACATTTTGGTTAAAGTTCATAGAGGGCGCTAGCTGCAGTAGATTGAATGTGTTAAAAACGACATAACTTTTTTGTACTTTAAGGTATCTCATCTTTGGTAACAAATTCTTATTTTTCAACTTTTTTTACACAAAAAAGGTATACTTTATTAAAGTAGCTATCTCGCACCGTTTTCGAGATATTTGGCTTTGAAACTTCCAATGCTGTTGCATTAAATTACAATTAAGTACCTACAGGTATTATTAATTTAGCGGTAAAGTTTCTTAAGTAGGATTTGGACGAAAATCAAATAATTGACGTCTTCCACTTGTCTTATTGCTGTCATTTGTATGCTAATTTCTATTAAGTATTATTCGTATCTAATTAAAATTACATCTTAGCTTACAAATTAAATTGTATACTCGTATACATAAATGTGAGATAGAATGCCGAGGTTTTCGTTTTTGGAGTTACATGAAATCAGTTGTTTATGGAGAAACTATAAACACTTGAGAAGAACTTTAGTAGCAGGTTTTAAATGCTGCAAAGTCATTTCGCATTAAGGATTTATACTTTAAAATAAGACAATCTTTTAATAAACGTGTTGATAAATGTATTGAAGTTAGAGGTGGACATTTTGAGCAATTATTGTCAAAAAGGCATATTTTTTACTAATGTTTACTATTTTACTGTTCATTACAATTTTTAATTCTAAATAAACCCTTGTTTTTGACATTTCTAAATTATTTTAATTATTTCAACTATTAGCATTGGAAGTTTCAAAGCCAAATATCTCGGAAACGGTGCGAGACAGCTACTTTCATAAAGTCTACCTTTTTTGTGTAAAAAAAGTTGGAAAATAAGAATTTGATACCAAAGATGAGATACCTTAAAGTACAAAAAAGTTATGTCGTTTCCAACACCTTCAATCTACGGCAGCTGGCGCCCTCTATGAACTATAACCAAAATGTGAACAAATTTCAATTCCTCTATCCAAAGAACCCCAAACCCCAAAATTGTGTGTAGATATTTGCATTTATTAAGAAATAAATGAAAATAAACTAAAATAATATTTTACATTTAACACCCTGTATCTCTTTAACTATCAACTTTTGGACTAAGGTAAGTTTGGTTAAATCGCCATATTTTTGGGAATCTACCCATGAATTTTGTCCCATTACCTCGGGACCACCCTGTATAGGAAAAAATTTTAAATACCAATGTTTCAGGAACTGATCTTCCATCAAAGAAATATATAGAAAACCAATAATTGACTATTGTATTTCGAAGATATAACCTTTTATTTTCTTAAATTTTGAACAGAGTTTGTAGTATCAATAAGATGGTTAAAATGGCATTAAAAAAAGCTTACATCGAATACATTAGTCATATATCTAGAACGGGATGAAGGTACATATTATAGAACACCTTTCATAATAACATACCCAAGCACTGATTCCATGGCAATCTTGACTATGTGCAGGATCAGTAAATAAACCAAAATATTGTGCAAGCTACCAAAGCAAATATGTGACATGTATATGACTTTTTAGTCAGAAAATTAGAGGAATTCGAAAAACGACAAATATATATTCTATTTAACAAAACAAAAGTTTGGTTTATATCCACAAAATGCTGTGGACGATTTTTATTTTATGTATTGGTTTAAAAACGCAATAAAATTTCCTGAAACTTTCGTTCATACTAGGTATTTTTAAAAGATAGAAAAGTAAAAAAAAATGTAAGGAGGATAGAATGTTTTGCTAATGACTGTACAAAAGAAAAAATAATTATAACTAACAGAATTAGGTACATAAATAATTTTAAAATACAGAAACAAATAAAATGAAATAAATAAAAATAAATATTAGTACAGATTCCTCTTTTTGTGGCGTATTAGTTGGATCTAAAACTTTTTATTGTTGCACTTTTTTTTCTAAAATGCATTCTTGATTAATTATAGGCGTTTTAATGCTCAAAATTGGTTAAAAATGGCAGCAACTGCACAAGAAGCTACTGTATAGAAAAAAAAGCAGGGATAAAAAGTTTTTATTTTGACGCCATTAACATATCTGTGTACTTTAATTTCAACATTTCAACTATTTCAACAAAAAATCGAAATTTCCAATGATTTTGAGCAATTTTTTGAGGTTAGGAAGAAATATTGACGTGATGGAGCATTTCTGATATCTCCATCGTCTTCAGCGGTACAAAATACATAGGGATACCATACTCCGTTAACAAATATACGATTTTTTTTGTGGGCCTGTGAAATTTTTAATAAATTCATTCTAGTAGTGAACAACGACTAACGCCACATGATAGAGCGGGAAACATGAAGACGTAAATTAGTTAACAGATCCAGATAGTCAATTATTCTAGTAAAATTTTAGGTAAAGTTATAAATGAATTACATTTCCACCATGACGCTGGATCATGAAGAGGGAATTATCTAAGCAAAATATCACGTGGTATTCCTGGTGATGGATTATATCAGATTTAAACCACAGGCATTTTACATATTTCCGTTAAATATTCTCTAAATTACTGTAAACTTTATAATATAAATTCCATATATTCCTTTTTGAAAGTGGGAAGAGTGAGCTCGATCGCAGACGTCTTTGAAAGTAAGTTTAAGAAGACCCCTCTACTTTTTGACAAGGAAATGTTTTCTCAGTATTAAAGACACCTTTTCCTGATTAATGACCGTCGAAATTTACTTAGAGAACTTCAAAGTAATAAATTCGTAGTTTATTAATCAAGATTTTCATCTATATACAGGGTGATTCAGTCGCAATGTCATCGCTAATTCGGAGCCCTACTTCGCATCACACGTTTATAAATATTAGAGACAATAAGGGCCCGAAGACTGACCATTGAGGGACTCCAGAAGAGCGTGATATCTATCAATTGAAAACTATGATGCTTCCCTAGTTTCCTCTGTAAGTTAAAAAATTGAAGAAGTGAATTAGGTAAGAGTTGGAGAGTTTTGGAAAATTAAGCTTATTTGACACAATTACGGTTATTGCTGTTTCCAGAAAAAAAAAAAAAACAGAAACGGAGTAATTAATAACGTCATGTAATTAATGTGTTCAGAGGTGACACTATATTGTCTACATACGTCTCATAAATGAAAATAATTTTAAGTATGTTGGTGTTTCTGTTTTATAAAAAATAATAATTCAATACAGATGTCATTTAAAAAAAATCCAAACAGGATGATTTTTTCAGGGCTGTTTGGGGACTGCTTCCTGCGTATCCAACCAAAAGATCACACTCGAACTTCTAGTACGACTTGCGCTAGGAGGTGGTTTCCTAAACATTTTAGAGCAAAATGACTTTAATGAAAGTTGTAGAGGATCAAATTATGAACAACTTTTCTTTTAATTTTTTTTTTGTATCTCTAACACTTAACGAGTTACTGCGCATTATATGACAAGAATTTCGCACTGGTCTCGTAAACATTTTTTTTTAAATAATTTTAATAAAAGTTGGAGGGAAAAAAATGCTCTACAATTTTGCTTTATAATTTTTTTTATTATCTCGGCTACTTAACATGTTACAGCCCATTTACTTATGACAATTCACATGTACAGACAAAATAGTAGCGATTCCTTTTGCCTTAACTTCCACAACCTCGCCAACTGTCAAAAAATCTTTGCATATAAAGCTGGATACCTTCGCGACACACACACACACACAAACAAAACTAATAATTAACTAAAACTAATATAACCAAACACTGCCAAACTGAAATGACTGAAACAAAAATGAATGAAAACTAAAGATGAACTGATGCAGCCTGTCAGCTAACACATGACAGCCTAAAGCCTGTATCAAACAATACAATTTTGTTGAAGGGATTTGCTTGCCGCGATAGAGTCCATTAATTTTTTCTTATAAGACTATGCAATTCTGTCCTGGCAACTGAATTGCATGAATTAGAACATGGTCTATTCTGTGCAACAAAATTGCATGCATTCTAGTTACTTTTATGGAGATTTGTTTTAACCAACCTAGCTGTTGTTGGCTGTGGATCATGGTTGTTGTTAGTTGAAGCCACTATACAGCAATTTACTTTTAAATTTTCAGTTGCAATGTTTTGCTTGAATAAAAAATAATTGTTTACAAGATACATACAAAAAATTTTACATGTTAAACAATGCACAGTTGGTAACACTACTGCAAACTAAACAAATTGCAGCAATTGTGTCCCATTGTGTGATAATAAGCATGCAATTTTATCCCCGCAACAAAATCCCTGCAATTTTGTCGCTGCAACTAAATTGCATTGTCTGATATAGGCTTTACACCGCTTGCCCCACTCCCTCTGTTGCCAACTCTGTAAAAACATATGTATAAGACCACTACTGCAGCGTGCGCTATTTTTTCATATAATTCGCAGTAACTCGTTGAGTATTAGAGATACAAAAAAATTTAGGAGGAAAAGTTATTCAGAATTCGATTTTCTACTTTTATTAAGGTCATTTTGCTCTAAAAAAATGTTTAGAAAATCACCCCCATAGCGCAAGTCGTACCAGGATTTTGAGTGTGATCTTTTGGTTGGATACTCATTCTCCAAAAGTCATCCTGTTTGGATTTTTTTTTGCGGCCCCTATAAGCCGAGCACAACTTTACTGGACTAAAAGGAACGAAGGAAAAAAACAAACAAAACGCAGTTTAAAATGTCTCTGACATTATGCAGTTTTTAAAATTCCAGTATCATTTTAGTAAATTGCGGGCTATTTTGAAAAATTCACTGGCATATAAAAGAGTTCTTATTATTTTTAATTCAAAATTGACAAAAAGAACCACAATTGTAGGTATGTTCTTGAGGATGTCACATTCACCATCTCAAAATTGTATTGTTAATTAAGTTTTTAATATTTTACGAATTTTAACTCTAATATCAATTGATAAGTAATTAGTATATAATTAGGCTATTTGGATCATTATGTTTGTATAAAATTTTTATTAGATTTCCGAAGATATTATAATCAGACATAAGATCGGCTTATTCATTATTACTGTATCCTTTATCGGCGAATCCACCATACAGTCAACAGGTATCCCCAGTCGACCGTATAGAGTTCCAAATTATCACGTTCGTGCCTAGTCTAAATAATTAGGGAAGGTCCACTGTTACCATAAACCGTTCCCGTAATTGACCAATTCCGAGCTAATTCTGTACGTCAAATTGCAGGGTAGCCCACTAGCAACCCCAGAATCCGCGCTCTTTTAAATCTGTCCCACAGCCCCGTATTAACATATATTCAAAGCCGGGAGATGGGTTTTCAGTCCATTTCATTGTTTTGCCACCGGTGGCAATTTACCTCTGTTAACGATTCCGTTACGATATTAGGCGGTAATAAATACGTCGAGGCACACAACTACCGTGAGATTGTCGTTAAAAGTTAGGTTTATGGTTTCAGAACGAGTGGGACAGTTGCTTAAAATAGAATGAGTGGGAGACACTTAAGTTTTGGTACTAAAATTAACGAAAAATGTACGCCTTCACAAAATTCATAAATTAAAGATCTAACGACAGTTTTATTCAGAAAAACTACGAAAAACTTAACTCAGTGTCCTGTATTAACAGTAGAAAATATTTTGAATATTTTTTCATAATTTTATTAACCGAAGGTATATCTATGCAAATTCATTGATTTCACAAATACAGGGTGCTCGCAATAAGACAGCCAAATTACATACAGAGTGAGCCATTAGTGTGAGAAAGTAAAATAAATCCCTTATTATTCGTAATACAGAAAAAAAATTGTATAAAAGTTATACAGAATCAAAAAACCTAGAGGACAAAATTAATTTGAAACACACAGGGCGATTAGTAAAAACTGGACACGCCAAATATTACATTTTTTATGGAATGGAATACCCTGTATATTTTTAAATATATGGATTTCTGAGAAAATTCTATACAGGGTGGTCCAGATTTTAATAGACAAACTTCGGGAAAGCACTAAAAAACAAAAATTAATATCACTTTGCTCTATCCACATAAGCGCAGAAAGCCACCGTTTATGAAATACAGGGCGATGAAATTATCAAAAATAAAACAGTTTTTTAAATAACTGGAAAACCACCATCTTGGTCCAAATTTGGTACACATTTTTTTTTAATAATTCTCCTAGTTCTGTATGCATACAGTCCAAATTAAAAAACCAGTGGCGGAGAGACAATGATATCGTTTCCCTATTAAAAGTAAAACTTCTACGCCACTGAATTAATTGTTAATATGAATATATTTTTCACTATCATAGCAAACATATCAGCTCAACTTTCAAGTAACAGTTATATGAAAAACAAATAAATTAAATCAATTGCTCGAAGTGTCCATCTCTAAACTCAATGCACTTTTGGCATCTTTTGGTTATAGAATTCACAGTAGCTCTGATTAAAACTGGATTTTGCTTCAAATTAGTGCAGGCCCCATTTAACCTTTGCACTAACTGGTCTATATTTGCTATAGGAACGGCATAATTTTTTAGGTTACCCCCAAATAAAATAATCTAAAATATTTAGATCAGGTGATCTAGGTGGCCAAGGTATGGGGCCATTTTGACCAATCCATCTATTTTGGTAGCCATTCACGAACTACCTGGCCAGAATGTGCTGGCACCCCGTCCATTTGAAACCAGGTCCCGATTCGTTGGACCGAAGGTATGTCCTCCATTAAATGGAGGAGGCTATTGTCCAAATAATTTAAAATCAGATTGGAATTTAGTCTAGGTGGCAAGATGTTTACTTGGATAATATGTTTCATAACTCGTAAACCATTCACTTTTCTACAAAAAATTAAAAGCATGTTTTTTCATCTGGAATGTTTCAGACATGTATAAATTATGTTTATATTAACAATTAATTCAGTGGCGTAGAAGTTTTATTTTAAATAGGGAATCGATATCATTGTTTCTCCACCACTGGTTTTTGAATTTGGACTGTATGCATACAGAACTAGGAGAAATATTTTTAAAAAATGTGTACCAAATTTGGATAAATTTGATGAAGACGTTTTCCAGATATTTTAAAAAATTGTTTTATTTTTATTAAGTTCAACGCCCTGTATCTCATAAACGGTAGCTTTCTGCGCCTATGTTCATAGAGCAAAGTGATGAATTTTTGCTGCTTAGTACTTTACCGAAATTTGTCTATTAAAATCTGGACCACCCTGTATTTGGCAATATAAACAGTTTAACATTTTAGTGCGGAGTTACCAAGTTATGTAGAAAATTCTTCGAATTTTGAAAAAAAAACATGACCTCAAAGAAGTTGTATTAACTTTCAACTACACGTAAACCATTTTTGACACTTGAAAAACTAATGTAAACACTATCGTAAAAACATTAATACTAAAATCGGATTTGAGTATTCGGAATTGCCTGGGTCCACGTGGAGAGAGAGAGAGAGAGAGAACGCATTGCGTACGGAGTATAACGCGAATGACGCTAGAGACTACAGTAGCCCAGCAATGTAAGAGTTGAAAATACATCTTCAATATTTTTTTTTGAAAAACTATAAGGCTTTATAAAATTTTATTTTAGGATATTGACTCCATATTTCATTCCCAAATTTTTTTGCATAAGTTGTGAATCATCCTGTATTATATCCAAATATATTTGTTAAAGAATTAACAGCCTATATAGGAAAGATATTACTTTACATTTTAGTTCTGGATCGAGATATAACGTGTAGGCGAATTTTCTTTCTCCTGTGATGCTACGTAAGATAAATTCCAAATTGATTCCACCTATACATATATCACATTTCAACTGGCAAAACACAAAAAAGTAATTAAGTTTATGATATAATGGTTAAGAATGAAAATTATTTTGTCACTTCAGGGGATGTTATGTGAGCACTGACAATTGAAAAAAGTTATACTTTTTTTCGAGTCTATTACGCTAAAGATGTTTTCTCAATTACATGGTACTTTGTTTTATAAGACTGACAATCAAATATGGTTAAAATCTTCAACATCTTAGAGAACCTAGGACACCATTACGTATACAGGGTGTTAATGAACTTATGTCAAATATTTTTGCCACATATCTGTTATGTCAAAATGTGGTAAATACACGGATTTGTGAATTATAAAATCTGACTTACTTCAACATTGCAAGGAGCCACCTTGCGAGAACTGCTGATTTTCATAGAAGATGTTCGACGTAGGTACCCACCATTTGCTTGCACACAAGCTTCAGCGCGACGTATCCAATTCGCTCGCACGCGTTGCAACATTGCCACGTCCTCTCGAATCGTATTACAAGCTTCGAGAATACGATGTCGCAGTTGGTCACGAACTTCCGTGGAATACACAATACTTTTCGCATATCCCCACAAAAAAAAAGTCTAAAGGGGAGAGGTCTGAGGACCGGGTTCGCATCTAACTATGCTGCCGCGGTCTATCCAACGATCGGGAAAAGTAAGTCGCACACTTTCCGAAAAAAGTGAGCGGATGCTCCGTCATGGGGTAATCGCATATTTTACCGAATATTTAATGGCACGTCTTTCAATAACTCCGGCAAGCAATTTTGCAAAAAATCTAGATATGAAGGCAATTCAAAAGGTCCTATTAAAGTGTCATTAACGATACCGGCCCACATGTGCACTGAAAACTGTTGCTGAAAGGCACCGCGACGTATTTCATGTGGATTTTCGATAGTCCAGTGGTGAGTGTTGTAGACGTTACATAGGTACACCATTTCGACTGAATCATCTGTAAAAAATATTTGCGCTGTAAATTGATGATTTCTTGCATGTTCTTGAAGCAACCATTCGCAAAAACCTCGACGCAGTGGAAAATCCTTAGGAGTAAGTTCTTGATCACGTTGAATATGAAATAGGTACAACTGAGCCTCTCGTAATTTCCGCCACAACACAGTATGCGAAATATTTACTTGCTGTGCGATATTTCTGGTGCTACGATGCGGATCTTCTTCGACGAGATCTAAAATCATCTCCTCGACATTTAAGATTCTTAGTTGTCGCCCTGGGCCACCGTCGCGACCTCGACGCGGTTGTACTTCACCGATGTCCAAAGCTCTTTGCGCTACAGCAACAAATGTTCCCGGTGCGGGGGCACGTCGTTCAGGATATCTTGCACGGTACACTTGACAAGCTCTGTCGGCATTACCATTTGCTTCACCATAAATTACGAGCATGTCATATTATTCGCGATTGCTAATAAATGCGCCATTTTCAAAAGAAAATTTGGAAATACGGCTATTAAATGTACTCTCGAAAAACAGCACAGCAATCACTACAACAATGTATTTCAAACTGACTTTCGAATACAGTCCGGCTTCATAAGGAACCTACAAACTAGTAAAAAGCGTTACAGAATTTTTTGTAAGTACTCACCGCGATAAAATACATGTATTTCAGCAGTTCCAAAACAGTTTTAAACACATTTTTAATTAGCTTTTTTCTGTGTGACCTAAAACTTCCGATACAAGTTTGTGACATCAGTTAACTCAGTTTTTGCTCCTTTTACACCCCTTTAAATTTTTTACATAAATTCATTAACACCCTGTATATAGAAAATGTACATCAAACCTTGTTTTGTAGAGTATTTGATCGCGTAATGACCCAGAATTAATAGAGACGTATTCCTCTAGCTCTAGAGTATTAAGTATTAGCAACTCTGAGCTGCAAGTAAACTGTACACAACTCCCATAAACCAAGTTCCTGCAACAGAATTTATAGATTAGACTCCGGTAGCGTAATTAAATATCGCAGATTTTTTGCCCGTGGCACAAATTACGGGGAAAATCTTGGAAGCTATTAAGACAAATTGATAAATTAATAAATTGTTAGAGAAAATGTAACTCTAAACTCTCTCGACTTTTTTATTATGGGAACATTGAAAAAGTGGTTCCTGCTGAAGTGGAAATTACTGATAACAAAATTTTAAACAGTTGTAGCATTGTGAAGGTATTATTTTTTTCTTGCTTAAACTGATGGCTAAAAAACTAAAAAAATGCGTTTTTGCATAAAAATGTTTATAAAAAATTAAATAATGATAAATTGGAGTAGAAAACATACAAGCATATATCTACAGCCTGTCTTTTACATGATGGCACGTTTGCTACTAGTATTTTTGTCACAAACAAAACCTCTATTGATTGGCCTACGAGCATATCGCCGCTGTCTCAAGAGGCAGCACGATAGTGTAAAAAAAACATTTTATCATTCCAGCGAATAAGTTTCATTGAAATAGGAGTAGAAACGATGGTGCAGATTTTTAGCTGATCCCACTCAGATTGTGCAATTTCAAATTGACGTAAATCTTATAACCATCGTTCACTTTATTTTATGTTATAGCTATACTTACAATGATCCGCACGTCTTCGATACGCGGATAATTGTACCAGATGCACTGTTGGCATTTAACAATAGTAGGAATTAATAATAGTAGCAAAAGCAATAGTTAAACTTGCAAAACTAAAATAGCTACAATCAAACTCTACTCCATTATTAATATTATCTGGTCGAATTCTTTTCATTTTCTTTGTGAGTAAAATGTTTGTACATGCCGTTGAGTCTGCGTGCATTGCTTTAGGTCAGTATTACATTTGACTAAATTCCAGTGGCGTGTAGTGTAGTGTAGTGTGTATATTTAAAAAATATATATCCTTTTTTTATTCCTATAGCTTTTGTATACATCCATTCTACATATTAATCACCTGCATATTGCTTTCACATTTTTTCTCTCATCGTCCCTTTCTTAGGATCAACACCAAGTGTAATAACGATAAACCTTTTGGGGTGGACAAACTCCTTTGAAAAGCGGAGATAGACTTCTTGCCCTATAACCATGCCACTTAATCAAAGCAAAGAGAACAAACTTGGTAATTCCCTCATAATGATTTCGAGGCGTTCACACATACGAGCAATTCCATCTCGTTAACATAAAGGGCCGCCTCATCTCGCACGTAACCAATAAAACGTTTTTATTAAGTGTTACAGTTTCATCTCCGTCATGCAGAAATAATACGCTCTGTACAGGGTGTAACGTTGACGTTGCATACGATGTAATGTAAAGAGTAACCGCAAAAAAAAACATTTATTCGCCCGTTTTTGCGTAGCAAGAACGGGGGAAGGTCGTCCAGAGGTCTCCGTGGGCTTAAATTCATCGTCATGAAAAATTTAGGTGAGCATAATTCGATTTTTCCAATATTTGTCCGACTTACCCCTACTTAAGGGGTGGAAACCACCCCTAAAACAAGAAACGTGAGAAAATGGTCGATCAATTCTTGGTAAAAATTGGCGGCAATTTGAATGGCAAGGAAGAGATCAGGGATGTTCTTCCAAATATGCTCAAGGTGAAAAACATCCCCCGCGTGGGGATAAAACCACCCCTATTGCCGATAGCAGACGGGGAATGATATCCACTTCATGAAGTACTTTGTTTCCCCCACTACCCGACAAATGATACGAAAGACGGGCCCCATAATTCGATCTTTTGTTTTACCCCCACGCGGGGGGTGGGTTTATCATGAGCATTTTTAGAAGGACATTCCTGATTTTACCCTTGCCATGTGAAATTCCCCCAATTTTACCGAGAATTTATCGACTATTTTCCCATTTTTCTTGTTTTAGGGGTGGTTTCCACCCCTTAAGTAGGGGTAAGTCGGGCAATTATTGGAAAAATGGAATTATGCTTACCTAGATTTTTCATGACGATCAATTTAAGCCCACGGAGACCTCTGTACAACCTTCCCCGTTCTTGCTACACACTACGCAAAAACGGGCGGATTTTGCGGTCACTCTTTAAGCTTAAGTACATTTGGAATAATTAAAAACTTGGACAAATTTGGAAAATCGCTTTCGGCTAACTTTCTTGAAATTTTGCAGGTTGATAGTTCTCAATGTAGATCAACAGTCTTAATGGGAATGAAGCCCTATAACCCCTCCCCCTCCCCCCAAAAGTCCACCCCCAAGGGCCTAGGGGGATATAACCGATTTTTGAATGTGAAACAATGCCAAGGCACGTCTGATTTTTGCTGTTAACTCATCAGCAATTTGCGAGGGCTCTTCGTAAACGAAATTCTTGATATACCCCCACAAGAAAAAATCGCAGCAATTTAAATCTGGTGACTTTGTGGGCCATCCAACTGTACAGCCTCATCCAATCCATCTTCTGGGAAATGTATTATCCAGATGTCGACGTACATGAACATTAAAATGAGGTGGTGCTGCGTCCTGCATGAAGCACATACGCCTGATGACACGAAGAGGAATATTCTCCAATAAGTCTTCAAATTCTGTCTGGAGGAAATGGAGATACATCTCACTTGTTAGGATTCCGTTGAAAATATGAAGACCGATTGCCCAATGATGCCTGCCCAAACATTGACGGAAAAGCGATGCTGTTTATCTATAAAAAATTTTAAATGGGGATTCTGGTTATCATAGTGGTGGTAATTACGACGATTGGGTTTAGTAAAATTAGAAAAGTACACTCATCTGTAAATAACACGTAATTACTGTTCCCCTCAACTTTGCCCATTGCCCAATGACCAAAATTTACTCTATTTTGAAAATCTTGCTCTGTAAGTCTTTGCTCATATTCAGGATGATAAGCGTGAAATTTCAGTCGCCGTAAAGTTTTTACTACAGACGTTTGTGATACATTTAGATTGCCACTAATTTTTCTTGATCATATTTGAAGGTTTTCAACAACACTGGCAGCAGTGAGAAATTCGGTATTCTCATTGTTAACTCGTCCAGTCGTATAGTTTTGCTATAATTAACATTAGCCGTCAGTTCAAACCTCTGCTTAAGTTTTTCAAAACATTTAACTTGTGGTGTTCTCCGATTAGGATAACGTTCACTATACACTCTGGAAGCTAACAAGCAATTTCTGTAACACTCTCCAAGTACAAATGTCATTCATATCCAAAAACTCTTGTGTCGAATAATTCATTGTTTAGCTCTTAACACAGCAAAAAGTGAATAGTATGCATAAAGTACATTAAACTCTTTGTCAAACTGACAGTAGTTTGATGTATTGAAATTTTTGTTTTTTATCATAGCTACATAGAAAAAACATAATTTTTATGAAAATCTCTCAATATTAGAATAGTCCAGGCGGTATCTGTTTTAAAAAGGGTATACTTGGATAAAACGCATATGATTGGAGACTTTTGCTTTAACGGCTTCTAAATAACATCAGAAATGATATTTTTTCTATGCAAATAAAAAAAACGTGGGCTTAATGTTATTGCAAAAAAAGTATAAAAAAATTGCAAAAAAATTCAATTTTTTCTTGGATTTCTCGTCGACAACCTAGCAACTATTCATTTTAGACAAAAATGGAAGAGGAAAAAAAGTTTTGTAATTAAATTTTGATCAAGATGGAGTTAGTTGCAATTCGAAAAAATAATTATTGTTATTGCAAAAATCGGAAAAATCATTTAAAAAATTGTAAAAGTGCTAGTTTATTTGTAATTTTTTATCAGACACTTAAATAATGGCTAGGATATTCATACTTTTCCCAATTAAACTTCTTAGAGCATAGAATCATCACACCAAATTTCATCCAATTCCGTTCGATAGTTTTTACGTAATACCTAATTATTTAAATTTTTTTTTAAATTAAAAAATTTTCAAAATCAAATTTCTAAAAATCTAAAGCCTTTGAATACTTGAATATTTCACCACAAAAATAAGAGCTCTCAAGCTTTAAAATGGTTTTTGAAAAATTCAAATCGGACTATTAGGTGAACCGTAGTGATTGTTTAAACATTTTCGCAATTTTCACGCTTATCACATGCCTCATCAGTATTATCACAATCTATTTCGTCGTCGATTTCCTCGTCCTGCAACCGCAAAATATCATTTTCTAACGACTCTGAAATCTGATTGTTGAGTTCACTTGCACTTTCTTCTGACATGTCTTCTTCAAAATCGATTTCGAAGTCGTCTACTTCCACTGTTTTGTAAGCATTTTTACACATTAATAATAGGTGCAATACTCAGAGCATTTTTGAAAGCATCGACGCCGAAATAGATTATGATTACTGACTGATACTGATGGGCATGTGAAAAATCACCAACTAGTAAAAGAATTAGAATAGGTTAAATGTAAATAAAAATTCAAATAAATAGTTTAAAATTTGAAAAATCATGAAAAACAAATTAAAATTTAAAAAAATTTGAAAAAACATTCAATTATTGCAATTGTTTATAAGCGTGAAAATTGCGAAAATGTTTAAACATTCACCACGGGTCAGCTAATCGTCCGATTTGAATTTTTCAAAAATCATTTTAAAGCTTGAGAGCTCTTCTTTTTGTGGTGAAATTTTCAAGTATTCAAAGGCTTTAGATTTTTAGAAATTCGATTTTGAAAATTTCTTAATTAAAAAAAAATTACCAATTAGGTATTATGTAAAAACTTTAGAACCGAATTGGATGAAATTGGTGTGGCGATTCTACGCACTAAGAAGTTTAATTGGGAAAAGTATTATTCAAGTGTCTGAAAAAAATTGACAAACTAACATTTTTTGCAATTTTTAAATGATTTTTTCAATTTTTGCAATAACAATAATTATTTTTCGAATTGCAACTAACTCTATCTTGATCAAAATTTAATTATAAAACTGTTTTCCTCTTCCATTTTTATCTGAAAAGGATAGTTACTAAGTTGTCGACGAGAAATCCAAGAAAAAAATGAAATTTTTTGCAATTGTTTTATACTTTTTTGCAATAACAATTAAGCCCACGTGTTTTTTTATTTGCATAGAAATATTATCATTTCTGATGTTATTTAGAAGCCAAGCCGTTAAAGCAAAAATCTCCGATCATATGCGTTTTACCCAACTAGAAACAGATACCACCTGGACTAGAATGAATCGCGTATATCTCAAAAAGTTTCTATTAAAACCCCCGCAAGGTTTATATCACAATTTTCAGCATTCAATTCTGCATTAACTGTGTTAAAAAATACAGGGTGTTCCATTTAAATTTAAGAAGTATTTGCCTTTTGAAGTTATCAGAATATAGCGGCCTAAATTAAATACTCACTATATTAATATTGAACTAGTTATAATTGCAAAAAGTAGATGCATTTACGACCTCTCCGTGTGCCAAAAATTAAATGCCTACTTGCTAAATGAAAGAAGTTACAAAGGTGTCAACCAATCTCTGCGAATGTCACTTTTTATAAGAAATGTGGAATATCTCCTAAACCGCTAGAGTTAAGTATAGGGTATAGTATATGTTTTTGATTCAGAATGTTTTGCNTTTAAACAAACTTACTAGTATTACCAAAAATTTGAAAAGAACATTAAATTATTGCAATTGTTTAAAAGCGTGAAAATTGCGAAAATGTTTAAACAATCACCACGGCTCAGCTAATCGTCCGATTTGAATTTTTCAAAAATCATTTTAAAGCTTGTGAGCTCTTCTTTTTGTGGTGAAATTTTCAAGTATTCAAAGGCTTTAGATTTTTAGAAATTTGATTTTGAAAATTTTTTAATTAAAAAAAAATATCTATTTGGAATTATGTAAAAACTATAGAACCGAATTGGATGAAATTTGGTGTGACGATTCTACGCACTAAGAAGTTTAATTGGGAAAAGTATGAAGATCCTAGGTATTATTCAAGAGTCTGAAAAAAATTGACAAATAAATATTTTTTGCAATTTTTTAAATGATTTTTCCGATTTTTGCAATAACAATAATTATTTTTCGAATTGCAACTAACTCTCCCATTCCATTTTTATTTAAAATGAATAGTTGCTAAGTTGTCGACGAGAAATCCAAGAAAAAAATGATTTTTTTTGCTATTGTTTTATACTTTTTTTCAATAACAATTAAGCCCATGTTTTTTTTATTTGCATAGAAATATTATCATTTCTAATGTTATTTAGAAGCCGTTAAAGCAAAAATCTCCGATCATATGCGTTTTACCCAACCAGAAACAGATGCCACCTGGACTAGAATGAATCGCGTATATCTCAAAAAGTTTCTATTTGAACCCCCGCAAGGTTTATATCAGAATTTTCAGCATTCAATTCTGCATTAACTGTGTTAAAAAATACAGGGTGTTCCATTTAAATTTAAGAAGTTTTTGCCTTTTGAAGTTATCAGAATGTAGAGGCCTAAATTAAATACTAACTATATTAATATTGAACTAGTTATAGTTGCAAAAGGTAAATGCATTTACGACCTCTCCGTGTGCCAAAAATTAAATGCCTACTTGCTAAATGAAAGAAGTTACAAAGGTGTCAACCAATCTCTGCGGATGTCACTTTTTATAAAAAATGTACATCTCCTAAACCGCTAGAGTTAAGTATAGGGTATAGTATATGTTTTTGATTCACAATTTTTTGCTTCATCAGAATATTGAATGTTCCATTTAAAATAAGAAAGTTGGGCAGTGTACAGCGAAAACGCAACACCTCGTATATTCGTTAATATTTTTAAAATATGCAAAAATTTGGCGGAAAAACCTTGCACTAACCTATTTTGTTGAATATTATAAGGAACGAGCGCTATGAAAGAAATACGCACTAAAAACTCACCCTGTACCGTAACACATTAGTACCATAACTATTGTTTAGTTCCAGAAATCGCTATGGTCTACTGATGGCTGCCGATAAAAAAATAATGTTATCTAAAATTTCCAGTTGGATATGAATTACACAAAATATTTGTAATTATGTAATATAAATATAAAACTATATTCCTCCGTTATTTTCCGTGACAGGAATCATTTTAGGAAAAATATTACGTTCATTCACTATTTCATTACGAAGAATCACTATTTAAAGTTTGAGGCAGCGTCACTGTCGCACCCCGTACATATTACCTCTCTTTTGGCGGGATGTGAGAACGGGGTAGACACCGACGTTGGTAACGTCCCAACACGTGGAGTCAAAGGCATCTTTGATGTAACGTGTCGTGGGACAGCCACTTCTTGGCGCGAATTAATGTATCTCTAATTGGCAATTACTATATTTATGACCTAGCTCGTTTCTAGAAGCAGAAGGATTAGAGATGCGACGTAGTCGTTAACGAGAATTTCTTACAGTTTCCGCGCGATTATGCAGACGGGGAGAAGTTTATTTGGGTCAAGGAATCGATGCTAGGTCAGTTACAAAGGTCCTTTGTATTCGGTGAACCGAGCGGGAAGTCGCGCGCGGCGAGAATTTTGTTTTAAATGGAAAATCAAGAGGCTAGATGCGTCGGTTTGGTGCAGCAGTCACAATGACAACGACAAAATCCTGAAAGTCCTCTGATAAGCTACAGCACTGTATCCAGTACTGATAAATTTAATGGGATAGGTAGGTATGGTTTCACAACATCGTCATATTACATCAACAAGTGAGGCATGAAAACAAAATTTTAAATTATTTTCATGATCCGCATGATGTCTAGAAGCAGATAGTTTAGACTTGGCACCAAAGAGAAAAGTAACTCGAAGGAAGTGACGTTAAGCTAGCAAATTGCAAATAAATGTCACGTGTTTTTTCACTTTTTCTGTTGTAAAATAAAGTCGAATGCGGAAATATCAGTTTTCGAAAATTGCTCATCATTGTCGCAAAAAGCGTTGGATGTTGATGAAATTTATGGAAAGGACGGTAAATCCAATGACCAACATGTGTGCCAAACGCCGATTCCATTGACCATGAGATTGTTGCTCCAGCTACTTGTTAATAAATTTCTTTTGTCATTTTTACAATTAATTGTTTAATTCCTAAACGTTAATTTTAGAAGTTAATTTCGTAGATATAGGTTCTAATTGATCCAAATAGTACAGTCATTGAAGCTTTTCACCACCGAATTCTTTGAAACTGAACCGATCGACTTGAAATTTGGCAGATACTTAGAGAAAAGGTCAATGAACATTAGTGACACAGCGCCGATTGACGCTTCCACCTTGTTGGGAGTTGACACCCCTTCTCGAAGGTAGAAGTTTTTTTTTCAAAAATAACGCAGGAAATCGATAGAAATTCAAATTTTGAGCAAAAAATATTTTCTTTAGTTATTCACGTTTGAAAACTTATAATTTTCAGTGAAAAAGACACTTTTTCAAAGTATTTTTCGCGAATAACTCAAAAACTACGCATTTTATTAAAAAAAGTGCAATGAACAAAAATGTAGCTTATAAATAACCAAGGAAAATCGTTTTTTAAAAAGTGTTATACGTCCTATACAAAGCGAAATATGGTTAATGGAAGTGGATTTGTTTTGGGGGGAATACTCGAATCGATGTATTCAACGTCAAATAACGGATAAAGCATTAATTTTATATGTATAACGCTCCTGGAGTTTTTTGTAGTACTCAAAAAGACCCTTCAAAATAAGTACTTATAAAAGTTAATTAGAGCAAAATTGAAGGATTATCGTCAAAAACAGATGGGTGCTCATATTTTTTAAGGAAAAATGAGCAGTAAACGCTGTACAATTTCCATCAGAATTAAAATTAATCGTAGATCCTTTACAATTAGTTTTGTATTAGTGTTTTTCATACGATGCTGAAGTTAGACCGGTTTAGAATGCGTATTTTTTGAATAATGTACGGTAAAAGTTGAAAACGTATTTTTCAATATTCAAAAAAATTGCCTTATTTATATAATAACTCTGAAACTATGAAAGATACGTAAAAAATGATGGACAACAAAAATGTAACTTTTTTTCAACAAATATTTTGCTTTTTCTTATTCCTGTAGCATGAAGTATCCATTTTAGTGAAAAAACGACCAGTCTCGAGCCCTTCGATCCTTTCCCTTTAAAAAACCAAGGACTTAAAAGGTTTTATATGTAAACGATCTTACAGCTCTTGAAATTATCTTTAAAATGCTTTTTTGTAGGATACTATAGCTTCAAAATTAATCAAGTTATGGTAAAAAACCAACGACATTTTTTCGTAGCAAAATAGGCTTTCTCATTTTTATATATTATATTAAACAAATAAAATAAGTAAAAAAAATTAGTGTGATTATTTATATGCAGCGTAGCAATTTTTTTATGATTGATAATATTTATATTATTATTATAATTAATTATAATAAAAATATTTTACATTAACATTGGTAAAAGGGTAGTTTATAAGAGTTGAAAATGACAAAAGTAAAATATTCTTTCATAAACAATATAAGGGTATTTTTATTTTAAATTATTGCACAATTATAGCATTCCAAGATTTAAAATTATTATTAGTAATTTTTTATCATTTTTTTAGCACAGGGGTGATTTATAAGGGTTGAAAAGTGTTATGAGATACAAATTCTTTCATAAGCAATGAGGGAATTTTAATTTCAAATAATTGCACCAATTAAAGCATTCCAAACTTTTAAAAAGTAATTTTTTATCATTTTTGGCAATACAGGGGTGTTTTTTGAGGGTTGAAAAGGAAAAATTCTTTTATTATCTATAAGGTAACTTTTATTTTAAATAATTGCACGATTTAATAATTTCAAATCTTTAAAAAGTAATTTTTTATCATTTTTTGCAAAGGGGTAGTTTTAAGGGTTAAATAAAGGGTCAAAAAGATGAAATATATCACAAAACATGTTCGAGAACATGGAACATTATTTTATCTTTGTGCTTGAACAATATTTTTCTCAATAAAATGCTTAATCCTTAATTTTTTCAATTTTGTCTCACTTAGGGGTAGTTTTTACCCCTAAAAAACAAAAAGCGTCAATCGGGCATATGTCACTTTTGAACTTGAGCCTAAGATGAGCCGTATTCTATGTTTTCATGCAAATCCATGCAGTTTCAAAGAATTCGAAGATTTCGAAGGTTCTACTTGATTTTCAGCTTCAATGGCTGTACTAAAAGAAACGTATCGAAAAAGAAAAACTTCAAAAAATTGAAATTAAGTTGCCCTTTACAACTAACAAAGTAGGACATGCACAATAGCGTTATAAACAAATTGACCCAAGATCAGACAAAAGCCGCTCGGGAATTCGCTCTTTCTGCATTAAATAGAGCTTATTTTTTTATAAACCGCCTACATCTCTTTGTTCCCAAGATATATTTATATTTTCCCAAGATATTATTTATATTTTTATATAACATTAATTGTTTTTATATAACATTAATTGTTAATTAACTATCGGACGTATCGTACCGGGATTTTAGGGACAATTAAGGAAAGGGTTAAACTTTTATTGTTTTGTTGTTATTGATAGTTCATATAACAAACGCTCTAGTAGCAGTAAAAGTTAACGTTAATGGAGCGCGAAATTTTTTAACGAAATTTGAAACATTCAAGTAAAAAATTTCATGTTCCGAAACAATGGAAGACCTCTGAGTTCGTGTTAAAATTTATTACTTCAAGTTCTTTTCTTTTTTTAGTGATTTGTTCCTAGATATTGTTAAAAAATATTAATTTTTGAGTTTTCAAAACCAAAGCCAAAACTCCCAAATCTTGTAACACACTTTTTTGGCACTTGATACAAGTTAAGGAAAATAGAATGTTAAAATTTAGAAAAAGTTTATAATAGAATTTCAAAAAGTTTAAGTTATTACTTAAATTTAAGATCCCTTTTGTAATATTGTTAAGTAGAAATAAAATATAAAATACGCCTCAGCAGGTAGGTACCTACACGAAAATAGTGACTTTTTTTTATTAACATAGTATTTAAATAAAAAAAAAGTACTACTGTTAGAATGAACTCGAATAGTTCCAATTTTTAATTCATTTATTTAAAATATACTGTCTATAACTGTATCTTTATCTTTTTTACCAATATCACTCGTCGCAATTTTAATTAACTCCAACTGTCAATTTTAATGAGGCAATCAGTAAATAATTGGCGCCAATTATTTGACGTACTGTCTAATATGTTTGATGGATCCTCTGGCTTTAACCGAAAATCTTCGATAGGATAATCCCGCTAATCTTTATTCATATAAACATTATAAATACCACATGCAAGTGCTAGGGTTCCCAAGAAGATTACGCGTTATCATCATGGGTACAACCTAGAAGACCTTTGCAAATATATCGATTCCGTTAGTTGTGAGTCATGAGTTTTTCCGCATGTGGGTATTCCAGAAACCCATTGTATTTCAGATTAGAAAGCACGATTTGAATATCAGATTATTCATATGTGTTTCAGCAAACACCATTTCAGTTTCAGAATAATCGGATGTAAGTAATTTAGAAAATGTAAAATATACTTCAATTAAGACACCCAGGGTACTCAGCATCGACATTAATTATTATAATTCTGAATTGTTGTAATTTAATGATTGAAATATGTCATGTGGCTAATTCTAAGCACGAACACTTATATCTAGGAAATAAATTCATACCCTTAAATGAAATATTGTCATACTCATTAATGCGCAATAGCGAACTGTTAACGGATCGTGTTAAGTAAAACAGCCATCACTGTGCACGCATAGCGGTTTGGCTGTGAATGGTATAAGCGTGCATTATTAAGTTTGTTTCTGCAAAAATTTCCGGAGCGTGCATGTTAAGAAAATACCGTTTCTGCAAAACAAATATCAACCTCTGACTGGGAATTGGTGTTCATGCAGGAATTTCAAACTGCCACCAAACCGTTTGCTGACGGTCAAGCCGGTTGGAGATTTGTCTGCAGACTGCTTTTTTATTGTGTGTAAGAAAATTATTATAATTTTGAACAACTTATTGTGCTTGTTTTGTTAAACTGTTTGTCACTGTATAGAAAGTAGAAAAGTAGTAGGAAAATAAAGAACCTAAACCCACCTATTTCAGAGACAGTTGGAGATAATCATATATTTCAGCTAATCATTTTTTTTTCATATTTTTTACTTCCGTTTAGCCATATTTGTGCGTTGTTAATTCAGAAAATTATATTCTACAAGTAGGCTATTGAATAGATGATTTTAAAAGCAACTATGACCTTCAAGATATTTTATTATATGAATCGTTCAAATGGTTATTTTAGATGAAAAAATCGCGGAATGCTATTAAATTAGAGGGTGGAAATTGGAGATAGGGGTGAAAATGCACCCCTTTCAGTTTTTTAATTGTAGCTCGAAAACGAAGCAAAATTTCGCTATAGTTCATAGGAAAAATTATTTAGAGAATTGAATTGAAGTAGCTTATTTAAAAAATTTAAAAGGAATATTTTATGCAAAAAAATCGTTAATAATCAATTTGAAAAAAAAGCAAAAAATTCTATTTTCTGATTTTTTTTACTTTTTCGCCTCTAGTTTTTTTTTGAGTAAAGATAGGTATAAGCATTGTTTCATAGAAAAAAAGTAGATAAAGTTTCCTTCAAAACAAGAGCTTGCAAAGTAATTTTGGATGAAAATTGACTGATACGTTATAATTCTCATTTTTTGCAAAAAAGCAAGGAAATAAGACGTTCAAGGATTTTCATCACATTAAAAATGAAAAAACCGTGGGGCGCTATTAAATTAGAGGGTTGAAATTGAAGATAGGGGTGAAAATGCCCTTTTGCAGTTTTTTAAATATAGCACGAAAACGAAGCAAAATTTCGGTATAGTTCATAGGAAAAATTTTGTAGAGAATTGAATTTCTCATCGAAATGGCTTATTTAAAAAATGTAAATGGAAAATTTTATACAAAAAATTGTTAATAAACTATTTTAAAGAAAGCAAAAAATAAGATTTTTTTGAATTTTTTTACTTTTTTAATAAAATAAATTAAGTCTACTTCAAAATCACTGCTAAATTTCAAGAGGCCTTCTCCGAAGGACTGCGATGGTCGAGCTTTGCAAATTTATTACTCCCGGTGACAAGAGGCACCAGTTTTTCAACGACTCTATGGCGACGCTAAACCTACTCGAAGACCCTTAACTTTTCAATAATTATTGTTGACTGAGTTGGCCCATCCGTTCCGAGAACTAACTGTTACAAAATCAATATCTCAATTATACTTGAACTTAGAAAAACCAAATTCGATACACGATTTGAGTGTACCAAGAGCATTAATAGACTGAAAGTAGAGTTCAATTGAAGCATTTTAAAGGGTTGATAAGGGATGATGCACCATTAAAATCTGACAGAATCTTTTAACCCGTTGCCGGAACTTTGTCGTTTTCAACAAAAACTCGAATAACTAATAACACTTAATGTAGCTGTGTTATTGAAAATCATCGAAAATTCAAAAGTTGGCTATGAATTTAAATGTCAAACTTGACGATTCATGACGATGATTTTTTTCGAAATTTGAAACCCTACTCTAAAGCCTATAACGTCTCAATTTAGTATGAAGGTAAGTTGCGTTAAATCGCCACATTTTGGGTTTCCCTACATGCACCTGCCCTGTGTCGGTTCGTAGGTGAAACACCCTGTATATTTTTCTTCCACAAGGTACCTATAAAGCTGTGGTTTTTAAAACACTTTACTGATATTTGTCACTGATAGACAACTGGTACTTACTATTCATAATGAAAACCAGCAAAAATTAAAAAAAAAACTACAATTAAATTGACTAATTTTAAAACACATCTGTTGTACCTTTTCCGATTAATTGATGAAGCACAACGTGCATCTGTCACCATTTTGTGAAGTTTTAAGTTTTTAATTAATTTTTTTTACGCTTGCATCTCGAAAGTGAAGCACCTGACATGAAGTCTTTTAATATAAAAACGCCTTGTACAAATTAATTCGCTTTTAAAGTACATTATAGAAATTCTTCCACCACGCTCACCCACTAAAATTATTAAACTAACAGTTATAAAGCGAAGTAATTGTGGTCAGTCGTTTACGAGGGAAAATTCTGTGTAGAAAGGGACGCAAAGTTGCATTAAAATGTTTTAGTAATTGTACAAAGCGCGAGGGAGGCAAATGTAGGCGCAATTTAAATTCCTGCATTTGCACAACAAAATCTTCGTTTTGTTCGTCCCAAAAACGGCGCACTTTCTTTTGGAGGGTTCATAAAATGCGTCTCGTTTCACACAGGACGATAATTAATAAACTCTATTTTGTATGTTATAAAAAATCTCATATTATTTATCAAATATATCAGAGTGATCTGAGCTTATTATTATTATAACTTTGCTTTGTCCATCGTTCAAAGAATGAATTTTAGATGAGCTTATTATTGTAACTTGAGGAACTTTTCCTTATCCATCGTTACTTTGTACGTTCAGAAAATGAATTTCAGTTCCTTTACTTAGCGTTTAATTCATGGGTAAGTCATACAGGGTGGTACACTCTCACTCAACGGGTCACTTCATTTAAAGAGAACAAGAAAACACCAGAAATTCTTAAAAAAGGTTTTTAATAACAGTGTATAAAACTGAAACAAACAAAACAACTATATAACACAACGGATTCAAATAAACAACATATCAGTGACTATATTGCAAGCGACAACGTGATATATGACGGAATTTGGAATCAAGATATTCTTGTCCACAAAAGATGCTTGCCAAATAGCCATAAATGTTTGTAGGGTATACCTATTCAATATGCTCGTACAACTTTGTTAGATACAGTTTTTAAAGAAAACAAAAATTAAAAGAACTTTACTTGGTTTCGTTATTAGTCATAATTGCCATTATTATGACACAGTAAATCCTCACTAATTCCGGACAATTCATAGCCAACGATGGTTTTTGAACGTGTGGGGAGCAATTTTGGGAACCCATGTCATTGAACCATTCTTTTTTGACCAGCATTTAACTGGAGCAGTTTATTTAAACTTTTTAACAAACACTCTAGAAGATTTGTTAGGCGACATTCCTTTAGCTACACTTCGAAGAATGTGGATGCAACATGCTTATAATACCACTGCGGTTCGTCAGTTTTTACAGGAAATTTTTCCCACGAGACAGATTGGGCGCGGGGGACCAGTGAGTTGGGCTTCAAGGTATCCAGATATGACAAGTTGCGACTTCTTTTTATGGGGATTTATAAAAAGCAAAGTTTACATTACACCACCAATTATCGCGGAAGATATGTGACAGCGCATTACAGTAGCATTTCAAGAAATTACGCTAGACATGCTGACCAATGCTGAACAGTCTTTTAAAAACCGAATTCGTTTGTGTATTAATAAAAATGGCGGTCTAAGCGGTCTAAGTATTCTTCTTTTTGTTGTGTTCCGAATTTCAGTTTGTTTCGTTTTGCGTTTTGTTTTAGTTGTTGTTGTTAGTGGTTTACTTTTGTTTGTCAAACCACTTTTTAAACATACCAGTAAATATTGACACCGTCAGTCCCAGGTCTGATAAAATGTGAGAGAAAAGTGATTTTGCAAGGCCTTCTTGACGCTGTTACATAGCCACTTTTTCGAACTTTAGGAAAGAACTTAATTTTTCTGGAAAACTGTTAAAGATAAGTATGGACAACCTTATATCAGTCGAAAGGGCATTCAACTTTGCATTCACCAATGACAATTAATATGGGTTATTCCGTTTGAAAAAAAAAAGTTTTTCAACTTAATATTATTAAATGTAGGTTTCAGTATTTCCGAGTCTGAATAACGTACTCGTTTTACGCATAGATGACAAGATAGAGTAATTTATGCCAAAACGAACTGTGAAAACTACAGGTTTCTAACTTTTACGGTTTAGGCGCTATCCAGCCTCATTTAGAGAGCTGAAATTGTATTTTTTTTCAGGAACAACTGATTATCTCTAAAACGGTAAGTTTTAAACACCATGTGCATTTAATAAACTCTACCTAATATTAACCAAGGAATTCAAAAATGCAATAATATACAGGGTGTTACATTTAAAATAACAAAGTTATGTAGCGCCTACGCGAAATGGAACACCCTGTAAAGCTGAAACTATTTTCTTTACATGGCCCACATGATTCTAGGCAACTTTATTGAAACCATTTTTTATAAATTTTACAGTTTCAGGGTTACAGAAGAATTCCTCTTAGGTGAAACACCTTGTGCATTTAATGACTGCCCATGGCTTCCCAAGATAAGCAAAACTTTTTAACAATAACTTTTTCTCAAGAAATCAACAATAAAAACAGTTTACAAGAGTACGATACCCCATCCCAGGACACACTGTATATTTTATTTGGCAGTGTTTAATAAAAATAAGCCTTGATTGATCGTTTTAACACAAAGACTAATTTAATGAAATTTTTTAATTTTTCACTGGTGTCAAAAACAGATACACTTGACTGTTTTTCTTTTAAACTCGCCCCCCTCCCAAAGTCGGTCCTGCCGTCAGCCCCGCCGCCCCCGTCATTAGTCGAACAATATTATGACTGCGATAAAATTGTAACCATAAACATCCCTTATTTACAAACGCGCATTTCTGAATTTTAATTTCAATTAAAGCCAACGATTCGGGGCGGTCTGTAATTGTACTCAACCCCGCCGTCACAAAAGCATAAGCAGTCACGTTGTTGCCGTTTGAAACAATATACTCCGCCAGCTGAAAAATAACGTCGAACAACAGACGCGTTAAATTATAGCCGAGAAGATATCGTGTTACTGACAAAAATGTCAATCGCAGAGGGCAAATAAAGAATAAACAGAAACACAGAACGAGATTATCTAGCAGGAAACGTGCTGTGTGGATTGCGTATTTAATGTGGAGAGGTGGCGTGAGGGAATGACGTTTTTGTGACGATACGTTGATGCGTAAATGTTTTTTTGTTGCAGTTTCAATCAGAAATTTCAATATTTTCACGACGGATGGTCCAGTTCTATTTAATGAGTATGTAGACTATGGAGTACTTTCCAGTATAGTCTTTTCGATATCAATTAAAGAACCAAGAGGATGTACCAGGTTCGGTCGCTGACGCAGCATTAAAATATTTGAAAAACTTGTTCCCATATTTATTTAGCCATAGCCATATACAGGTCTGGTTGAACTAAACGTGGAGGTGGTAGAAATGTGTACGCCCAGTTGAAGAATGCGAGCGTGGGCAAACGAAATACAAATACAGTTGCATTGGGTCACTGGGCAATAAATCTCAGCCGTTGACAAGTGGTCGACAAATTGCCGAGCAGTGCAGTGCAGCAATGCGGAATTTGGTGTGATTCAGGTAATTTTAATTTATTATAGGTACCTTCTATTAACCATTGATATTACAACTTACAACATGGCATTTTGGAGACCTTTTGAAAATTTACCACCAATATAATAAAATTGTTTGAGAATATAAATAGTTAAAATATGTTGTTGGCCAAATGAACAAGGTTTTTTTGTTTATTTTAATGTATTCTATCGTCTGTTAAAATTAAGGCAGTCAAACTTCTAACAGCCTGTATTAAGAGAATATTTGTTTTCGTCACAATCGTCACGGCTATAACTACGTAACTAATTGATCAATCGATCTGTCTTTTTTTTTTAAAGAAGCGTCTTTCCAAGAACTTTTAAAACCTGCTTTAAAAAATTTGATTTGATTGAATATTCACAAAGTTCTAATTGTTTATAAGTACAAAAATTCGACCAATGTTTAAACAAGCGCCAGAGCTCTCCTAATTGACGGATTCGAATTTTTCAAAAAAAGTTTGAAAGCCTGAGAGCCCTTCTATATGTGATTAAATTTTCAAGTATCTAAGGGCCTTGGTTTTTGCTGTGCAAAATTTTGAAAATTTGCAATTTTTTTTTAATCTGGATTGCAAAATTATTATGCAAAATCTATCGAACCGATTTTGATGAAATTTGGTGTGATGATTCTACATAACATGAAGTTTTCTTGAGCCAAGTATAAAGGTCCTACACCCAATTTAAATACACCAAAAAAATTCCCTAAAAAGTATTGTTTTTTAACCCCATTTTTGTGATTTTTTCGATTTTTACCATAATAATCATGATTCATTCGATTTGTAACCAGTCATGTATTGTAAAAAATTTAATTACAAACATTTTTTTCCTCTTCCATTTTCGCCTAAAATCAACTCTTAAAAAGATACATAATTAAATAGGAAGAAAAATATGACATTTTTCCAATTTTTTTAACATATTGTGCTGTCAAAAGTTAAGCCCACGTTTTTATGCGCATAGAAAAATTTTCATTTCTAGTGATATTTGAAAGCCAAAAATCTCCGTGGATATACGATTTACCCAAACCAAAACAGATACCGCCTCGTCTAAAAGTAAGTAGGAATTCAAGATTTTACAGTACGTTTAAATACATTTGCATTTGCATAAATGCAGTTGTGCAAAGAAAGCACATCACAGACTACGCAAAGAAGCACTCACGGACACTGTTTTCGGAAAACTTATTTTTGTCCTAAGTAAACTTAACTAGAATTACCTTACAGTAATAATACAAT
>NW_019417205.1:115721-116958 GCF_000390285.2 Anoplophora glabripennis | reverse complement strand
ATTTATCATTGTTTTTGCAAATAAAAAAATTAAAATTCAACACCCCGTATCCTATAATCGAAGGCCTTGCGGACCCATGTTCATAGGAACTCTTTTTCTTGTTTTAGTGTCCTCTATTGTATGACACTATGCAATGTACTTTTTTCTATGTCACCCTGTATATATAGGAGAGTCAATTTCCAGCAAAATTGATATTGCTAAAAAGATACAACGGGTGCAGACTCCTGAAGCAAGCACCAGCAAAGGGACAACCTGTTCTATAATTTATCACAATTATAAAATGATCCCAATAATCCTTTGACATCAAATTACGGCTTTACCATAAATGTTAATGTTAATATTCGTAAGTAGGTAAATTGTAAGTTTGTAGCATTTTAGGTTATTTGTTGACTTATTACTGTTTCAAATTGGTTTTCTAATAAATACTAGAGAAATAAACCAAACATTTGTCTTTTTATGATTTCTATAAGTCACTAGTGGGTTATAAGTCATAACTTACTAGTGATTTATAGGTAGGTCACATTATTCCTTTAAAACCAAAGAAACTATAGTAATCATAGATCTAATAAAGTATATTATGGATGGAATGTAGAGAGAGATGTCAGGGGACAACATGTAAAATGGGATGAAACTAGTCTAAGGTCACGCGACTTAAGGCATTTTCACGGGCGATTTGTTATATCTATTATGTGGAATTAAGTGTTATTACGAATTTTACAAATAAATTTGACAGTACTTTTTTATTGTGTTACTATAAACAATAGTCCAACCAAATTACACTTAGAGAAAAAAAAATTGTTACCTGGACTTTTATAAGTGGAAATGGTAAAGGGGCTTATAATAAACGTAAAAAAAATAAATGCGTGAGCAGGGGCGGCGGAGGGTTGATTTGAGCGGTTGAAAAGGGGTGAAAAATGGTATCATTGAGATTTCTGGCGAAAGTTGATGTCAAACAAAAAAGTATCCAATACAAAAGTTATAGATCATGAAAAAATCTACAACTCTTGTAGAGGGCACTTTTGAAGATAACCTCAAAATTTCCGAGAAAAATGCGAAAAACAGGTTTTTTCCTTTTTTTTCGTTTTTTATTTCTCATTTCCGCAAAAATAATTTAATTTTGACGAAACTTGGTGAAAGTATACTTTCCTCAAGTTTCGTCAAAATTAAATTATTTTTGCGGAAATGAGAAATAAAAAACGAAAAAAAAGAAAAAAACCTGTTTTTCGCATTTTTCTCG
>NW_019417205.1:71042-114284 GCF_000390285.2 Anoplophora glabripennis | reverse complement strand
ATTGAGATTTCTGGCGAAAGTTGATGTCAAACAAAAAAGTATCCAATACAAAAGTTATAGATCATGAAAAAATCTACAACTCTTGTAGAGGGCACTTTTGAAGATAACCTCAAAATTTCCGAGAAAAATGCGAAAAACAGGTTTTTTTCTTTTTTTTCGTTTTTTATTTCTCATTTCCGCAAAAATAATTTAATTTTGACGAAACTTGGTGAAAGTATACTTTCACCAAGTTTCGTCAAAATTAAATTATTTTTGCGGAAATGAGAAATAAAAAACGAAAAAAAAGGAAAAAACCTGTTTTTCGCATTTTTCTCGGAAATTTTGAGGTTATCTTCAAAAGTGCCCTCTACAAGAGTTGTAGATTTTTTCATGATCTATAACTTTTGTATTAGATACTTTTTTGTTTGACATCAACTTTCGCCAGAAATCTCAATGATACCATTTTTCACCCCTTTTCAACCCGCCAAATCAACTCTCCGCCGCCCCTGCTCATGCATTTATTTTTTTTACGTTTATTATAAGCCCCTTTACCATTTCCACTTATAAAAGTCCAGGTAACAATTTTTTTCTTTTTTCCCCTCTAAATGAGTTATTTCGATCGGTCTACAAATGTTAATCAGAAATAGAGTTGCTTTTTAAATCAATGTAGTGCGATTTTATCCTAGGTCACGTGACACGTGACTAGGTTACGGGCAAATTGCTGCCGCTTTCGCTGTTCATGTTGGAACAGTTAAAATGCACAAAAAGTGGTATTTGACCCCATCCATATACTATTAAATCTATGTATTATATACAAGTGCTGAATAAACAATATTTTCTGTTTTCAAAAAGACCTGTAAAGATCTTTTAAAGATAGATATGACACTTCTAATATCAGGTCAAAGTAGTGAATAACACGATCTATTTTTATATTAATTAATTATTAATAATGAATATAATTACTCTTAAGATAAATCAATGCGGAACTGGGAATAATATTTTGATAGATTACAAGTGCATGGATATATACGTACCTTTGACTCTGAATCTATCAATAACAGCAAGTTATAAGACATAAATAAGAAATGATCAAGTAATTATGAAATTTTGTGATGATTGTGAAAAAAAATATATGGTTCCATGGTGTAATGGTTAGCACTCTGGACTTTGAATCCAGCGATCCGAGTTCAAATCTCGGTGGAACCTTTCTTTTTTTTTCAAATATTAGAAATAAAGACCGATAAATTTGAATAAATGGAATTTTGAAAATTTTATGCATCTACTTTTTAATTATGTGTATTTTAAGTATGAATTACTAACTCAAAATAGATAGATTTAGGTGTATTCATCTACAGTATATCTGAAATCGTTTCATTTGACCCCTAAATGTCCTCAAAAGATCCTGAAAATATGTAGAATTTTTTAAATAACTCTAATTCGCGTTAGTCAATTTTGAATATGGGCTTTTATTTTTGACACATTTTTGATATTTTTTAAAATTACAACTTATAGAAAATTAATGTACAATGTGAATATACGTCCACAGTTTTTTTCCGTTTATAGAATAATAACAAATACTTTTCAGTACTCAAATATTATTAGTAAGATTTGGAAGTTTTTTGGCTTTTGATCAATTTTCATTAGCTGAGCGATCTAGGTACGAAAAAGGTAAATTTTTAATGACTAAATATGTTACCCCAATACTACAATACTCAACTAATTGCTAGTAGGCACTGATTTTGTATTTGTCTGTGCCCAACGATCAAACTTTTGCAAAGAAAATGTATGAATTCAAATTTAAAGATGATGAATAAACTATTTAAGATGTTCAAGCCGCCCGCCGTATACAAAGAATTTACTATTAGTAATAGTTAAAATGGAGTCATAGTTATTTTAAGGTTTTAAAGTACGTGTCAGTTACATTCTTATACTATACTTCCTTAGCCATAGCTAGGAATTTTTCGCCTACCCTTGTTGTTCTTGGGCTAGACTCTGTGGTAGCGGACTCCTTATTAGAACGCCTAGACCCTAGGTCTTGTTTTTAGTTATTGTTATTGACTCTAGAGCATGTACTAATGTTTTTTATAGGTACCTAACGCAATCAGTTAATGAAAATTGTACAAGAGACAAAACTCGCATATAGCTACCAACTGAAAAATATTTGTGATTATTGCATGAACGGATAATAATTATGGGTGAGGGTAAGGCGTAACGCGTATTAGTTATTCAAAATAATCAAAAATTTTGTTAGGAACTTGTGTTCATCTAGCGCCCAAAAATGATTTCGAATAATTTGAGTTCGGGTCCTTCGTTGTAAACGTACATAGGGCAACCTGTATAGTTGCAATATCTTTTCTAAAAGCTGTTTTACATTGACAATTTATCGATCAATTAATTGATGAAGTCGCTTCATCAAGAAATTGGACAAGTGTAATGCACCAAATCAGCTGTCAAATAACTTCATCAATTTATTCATCAAGTTCTTGACGAATTAGAGCATGTTCTAATTTTCGTCAATTTCTTCGTGAAGTTCGGAAGTACCAACCCAACAGATTTCCAGCCTCAGATCAGTAATGAGGTTATGTTATTGGAATATGTAAATAATTGTGTGGCGTCGTGCTAGTTTTGCATTGTTTTTACTGATTTGTTACTTACAAAAACTAATATTTATATAATATGTGTCAGAACGGTACCGCTGTTGTATCACTACAATTATGAGTGGAAAGGTGACATTTTTGAAATTTATTTGCTTCTTTGATTCATTGGTAGAACTGATTCATACGTCAAAAAACTTGACAAAGTCTGTAGCAGTGTAAAACCACACTGTTTACCAATAAATTCGAGAATTAATTGATGAAGAACTTCGTCAATTTATTGATGAATAAATTGTCAATGTAAAATGGATATTCAAATGTTCCTCTCAAGTTAAATTATGCTACATAAAAGTAGTTATTTTGTGTCTTGATCATAAAGCTGTTTTTCGGTGCACTGATGCGGCAAATGAGCAAAATATAACCCGTCTGTGATGCTTCCTGAAAACAGTTTACTTCACAACTCTATATGAACAGTTTTCTCCTACGAGCAGTCTACGTGAGATTAAAACCAGTCACATGAAATACTAGGCTGGCTCAAATATAAATGAGTCACTCTGGCGCTGAATGAAGTTGCGTTAGGATGGGACGGCTCTGAGAATACTCGTATACAGGGTGTTTCTGAAATAAGTGCGTTCCATGAAAAGGGCGATAGCGGGCACAAAATGAGCAACTTTTATGAAGCAACTCATGGTCTAGATACTTGTGTTTTCGAGAAAATTAAGAAAATTGATCATAAATGTGCATCTTGTGCACATGCACGGCCAGAATGCTTAGGACTCGCTATATGCGTGAAGCGTTTCTCTAATTGGCTGACGTTCCACGTGATTTCCACAATCAAGCCAAGCTGATGTAGGCCAGTATGTCTTGTGTTTTTTAGTTTGTGTTACAGTATTACTCAGCCAGCGTATAAAATGTTTTCTGATCAAGAACTAGTAAATATGGTGTTAATGTTCGGAG
Organism: Anoplophora glabripennis; assembly: GCF_000390285.2. NCBI lineage: Eukaryota > Metazoa > Arthropoda > Insecta > Coleoptera > Cerambycidae > Anoplophora > Anoplophora glabripennis. Next base: position 110,754 of record NW_019417205.1, on the reverse strand, counting down.
AATGTCAGTACAATTTAAATGAGACTTATCGTTTATATGCCGTCCGTTTCCGTAACAGATGACATTACTCGAAAAGTGGGTGTACCTACGGGAACAATTATTACACTTCTATCATGTACAAGAGGTTAAGGCATTAAATAATAATGCTTTTTAGAAGCGTGTGGAATTTTGCCAATGGTTTCGATATCAAATAGCACAAGAATCGGATTTTACAAGCAAGGTGCTTTTTATGAATGAATGTTTTACTAGAGAGGGCGTACTAATTTTCACAACATTCACTATTGGTGTGATGCAAATCCTCACGTTGTATAGAGATCTCAGTTCCATCAACGGTTTTCAGTGAATGTGTGGTTACCTACACGTTTAAATGGTGTTGCTTATTTAGAGTTTTTAACAAACGCCTTATCGGATTTGTTGGAAGACGTCCTTTTACAAATCCATGCCCAAACGTTCTTCGTGCATGATGGTGCCCTTCACAGTGTTTCTGGTGGAGTTTGTGAATGTTTACATGCCAACTTCCCGGAAAGGTGGATAGGACGAAATGGTCCTATACGTTGGCCAGCACAAATTCAGGATATGAACCCTGTGGATTTTTTTCCTTGGGGGTGTATGAAACAAACTGTGTACCGAACGCCTACTCTCGATGCAGCACATCTTCAACAGAAAATTTTTGCTGGCAGCTAATGAAATTCAACAATTGCCAGGAGTATTTGCACGTAAGTATGCGGACTAATTTTGACCGTCGCGCGTCGTTTAGAAGAATGTTTATTGGAAACAACTTTAAACAATTTTTGTAAAGCATATCTTCTATTGGTAATTCGTTTATTCGTTCAATTTTTGTGTTACTTTTAAACGAGATTTGAATAAATTTTAGCATTTTCAACGCAAAATTTAAACCGTTAGAACCGCCATCAGCGCTTTCGCAGTGCGGTACGCGGCTTTAAATTTATTTAAACCTTCATGTGAATGTTTTTTTAATTTAAAACGTATTGTTTTAGACCATCAGTTGCTTAATAAAAGTTGCTCATTTTCGTGCATTCTATCACGCTTTTCAAGGAACGCACTTATTTCAAAACCACCCTGTATAAAGAGGTTGTATCTAGCCCAATATGGATGTCATCCATCCGCTCTGCAAAGCATTATAATAAAATTCTCAATGAAGAATGGGTTCGGCCAGCGGAAATTACGTGATATGTTCGGAAAATACACCTTTTCACAGTTCCTTGTGTTTTTTGTTACAAAACTTTCTTTGAGGAATGAGATAAGTTGAAAATAAGAGCTGTGATGGCCACTTAAGAATGAGTCTATCTGCAGACAACATTCTTACAGTTCATGGTCTTCTGGAGACCAACCAACTTACAATTTCCAAATCATTGTTCACTTCATAACAGCTATGACAGTGTCCAAAAAATTACTCAAGATGAGCTTAGCGAAGAAAAATGTAAGCTTGTTGAGACCCAAGCCTTGACAACAAAATATCGCTCCTCGTGAAATCTGCATACGGCTTCCGGAATGTTATCCAACTAAGGAACATATTTTTATAAACCATTTAGTCCCTTCAAGGCCACCCCATCCTAACGCAACTCCTCCAAGCTCCAGAACGAAAATCTCTTTACATTTGATCCACCCTCGTAATCAATTGCTTTGTGAATATTTTACTAAACTTAAACTATTTTTATATTAGTTTCATATATTCATTACTTGCAAAAAACGATCATGACCATTTTTTACACTTGTCTGTAGATAATTTATCAGCGTAGATTTTAATGTACAGTTGGGAAATAAGGTCAAAGGTAAATTAAACATGAATAGAGTGATTAACTGATCAATTATGCAGCTTCTTCAAAAGAATGCATATTAAAAAATAAGGTTCCATGGTGTAATGGTTAGCACTCTGGACTCTGAATCCAGCGATCCGAGTTCAAATCTCGGTGGAACCTTCTTTTTTTTCTTGAAGGTAATTAGTATTGCTACCGCATCTAAATGTCATTGATGTGCACGATGAGTAGAATATTGCTAATATTTTCCAAAGTATAATGTACATATTATGTTTAAAATATACTTTAACAAACATTTTAAAGGTTGTGTTTGACACGTGATGGCATTCTTCAATTTTTCTTATGACCAACACAGTTTTTATATTGATATAATGCCATTATACTGCTTTACTGATAATGCANGATACAATGGCATTATACTGCTTTACTGTTAATGCAACACAATTTTTAATAGTTATACCAGAAAATTATAAGTTAAGAAATAATTTATTTATTTGCTTTCTCGAATCGGATAAATTGAATCAGTTACTAGGTACTAATAATCCTAAATACATATTTTTGTAATTTCTTTATTTTTGCTGTATTCCAACATTAACTAGAACTTTTAATTTTTAGATTTCGAATGATACAAAAGATGTACCTATGTATCCTTTAAAATTATACCTTTTCAATTTTGGCACAAGTAACATTAAACTATACTCCATACCAAACAGTAATACAAAATTGCAAAAGTACAGGGTGTCCCAAAATGATAGAACAAAATTCATATTTTTTTCCAGTTCAGATTTTAAAAAATCGCTGAAATAGGTCAATTAGTAAATAGAGATTGTCACTTTTCTGCAATATTTTCTATTCTTTTGAGCCATGTTTGACACCTATAACATTACCGACATTTTTTTTAATAGGACGCTCTATATTTTATAGTATAAATAGCCTAAAGAAAAATTCAGCGATATAAGATTATAACGACTTTTTTGTCATAGTTGTCAAGAAAATGTAAAAAATTGTCTTTTATGTCATACTGACGACTATTTCAAACAATCGTAGTCTCTTCTGTACTTTAAAAAACGTACATACTCTTTATTAATATTTTTTCATTTACTTTAAACCTTTTTTTTCTTAAAAAAAAACACATCGATATACACATAAAATTCAGCAGAGTACCTTAGGTATAACGTGAATCGTTTTAGTTCCAATTCATTCGTTGTTAAATTATTTTGAAAATGGTTGCCCGTTTAAGCGAAAAAACAGAGAACTGAAGTTTTAATTTTGATTAGATGCGGAGACAAAATCCATAGTATGTGACTTACTTCATCATAAGTATCCAGGCCAGAGAATCAGTCGAGCTACAATAAGTATCAAAAAAGTTTGAAGAAACCGGAAGTATAAAAGATTTACCTGGATCAAGAGGGCGAAGAACGGTAAGCGAAAATTACCGTCAAAATGTGATACTCGCCGTTACTGAAAACCCTCACTCATCCATTAGATCTATCTCAGCCAACTTCAACTTGTCGAAGACCTCAGTTCACGGAACTCTAAAATTTTCAAAAGTGCCATCCTTACAAAGCTAACGGCTTACAAGAACTATGGGCAGATGACAGACAGAAGATTACAGTTTTGCGAGGAAATGAAAAATGTATTTGAAAGACAATCATAATTTTCACTGACGAAGCAACTTTTTGCTTAAACGGAACCGTGAACAGGCAAAATACTAGATTTTGGAGCCCAGAATATCCGCATTCAATGCAACAGAAATGGCCGGAAAAAGTGAATGTTTCGGCTGGAATAGTAGGAAATCGCATACTGGCCTTATTTCTTTGAGCGCAATTTGACAGGCGAGATTTATTTGGATTCTTAATTAATTAATTTTTCCTAACCCTAATGAGCGCGATACGCCTGCTGGTGATGTCTGGTTCCAATAAGATGGTGCCCCTCCACATATTCGCCTCGACTGAAAAAATTACCTTAATGAAGTTTTCCCAAATCGGTGCAGCCGCTTGATGGCCACCACGCCCCCCTGACTTAACTCCACTGGATTTTTTTTGTAGGGTTATCTAAAAAACATGGCTCAAAAAAACTGAAAATATTGCAGAAAAGTTACAATTTCTATTTACTAGTTGACCTGTTTCAGCTATTTTTTTTAAATTTCAACTGGAAAAAAAATGAATTTTGTTCCATTATTTTGGGACACACTGTATATTATTATATCACGTTTGGAGTGTATATTAATTACTGACCCAATCGATTACTGATTAGTTGTGGTTGGAAATTCATTAGTCAATTTTTGGCATACAATACAATACTAGGTGTGCACAATCAAAAACTAAAGCAGCTTGTCACATAAATACAAGCAGATATTCTGTGAGAAACATTTAGATACAGGATCTGCATAAAACATATGTCAAACAAATCATGTTGGTTTTAATTTTAATACCAGGCATGCGTATTTTAGAAAAATTCATTTTGAATTAAAAATTAAACACAAGTAAAATACACATAAAAATAAAGTAAAATACCTACATATTGCCACAAACAGTAATCTTTTAGAAACGTATCTGCGTTTGTGTTTGCAAATATTAATGCGGGCCTTGTATTATGTAATACTATTAATGCACTGCGTTTGTGTACTGCTAAAGATATTACGTTGCTACAACAGGGAAAACAGAACCATTTGATATCCTCTGCAATTTACGTAACCAATTTTAAAATTACGGAAGCGCAAATGGCTACAATTATAATTAAGCTTAGAATACATTGTGTAACTATTACCGTTGTGAAAATTCCACCTTTGTTTGTTTTTCTGCAGGGAAAAGTATATTCATTAATATCTAATGATTTAATACGAAATGATTTAGATTGTTCCTTGGTATTTTTTAGTAGATTGTACCAAGAAATTAATTTTTATGTAAACTAAAACTCAAACATTTCCCAAGAAATGTAAGTAATATTACAATATTAAACAAATTGCATCGATTCTGCTTTATTCAATGTTTGACAACAAAATAAAAAACGAACTCTTAATACAACGGAATGGGTTTCTATGATTTGGTATCAAGATATGTTCATATGAATTTGCATTTAATGTAACCGCCACCATATAGTAAGCCGATGGAATAACCCTTAATTCATGTCCTGTATCGCATTAATTCTCGTCAATCTAGTAAATTTTAATGTTTTAAGTTTACTACACTTTGCAACGTTAACGATGCGCCGAATTAACACTTTCTGTGGGATTTTTGTATATTGGAAACGATTGAAAGGATATAAAAAATTATTTTTAGAACTAATAAATTATCGGTGCGTAGTGCAAAGCATTAACATGCGTAAACATTTATCGAGCGTGCTCCAGAAATGACGGGGTTCTTAATAGACTATTTGGAACAGGAACCTGAAATGGAGGGTCATTGCTTCCAGTTACCGTTGTTAGAAACTTAAATTGTAACTGTTGCACCAATTATGAACCTTATTTTAAATATTATTATTTACAATATGTAAACTTGTCAAAAATATCTGCGAATCATATTATACAATTCTAAATGAAAATTAAGGTTTCCTAAATTATTTAAATGGACTACATAATTTGTGATTCTACGTTACATTTCTAATAAACTGGAATTCGCTATCAAAAATAAATTTTCTTAAATATCCTGAAAAAAATTACGATTTGGCAACACTGTACCGTTTCGCACTGTGGCGTCATGGAAAACTTATCGTAAATGGAGTAGCGTTACATCCTATATATAATTAGGCAGTCAAATACTGTGATCAATAGATGGTGCTGTTGAAAGCGGATTGCAGCCAACAGATGAAGGCATTAACCTTCATGAACTTATAACACTCATGTGGAACTATCTGCATTAAATAGATGGCAGTGCTTATTTTTAAATAAAAATGTATTAAACTTGAATTAATTAGTGATTATTGTAAAGGTATAACCAGCAGATTGTGTTGATTCTAGAAATTTCAGATTTTAATTGGAAAGTGAGTCCTTAAATATTGTATTCCAAATCAAATCAAATCATTTATTGGTGTCGATACATTAAAATGTTTACACAAGTCAAAGAAAGAAAAACACGAAAGATACAACATAAGCAATACTACACTAAAGCTAAAAAACATATTCATTGTTGGATACATATAACGTAAACAGCATAAAAAAGTAAATATTACGAACATTCATTATATGTATATCTAAAAACTGATAAGCAAAAAACTCAACAAAATTGTAAAACGCTTTTCTCTTAAGATATTTTCTAATTCTGGCCTTAAAACAGTCTGAATTTAGTGATCGAATCTCATCAAAATAATTTGTGCCATCTCTGAATTTCGTTAGTCTATGAAATTTTGACCTAATATTGTCTCTCTTGTATGGTGAAAATGAAAATTTTCTTATCGAACAAATCATTCTGGTTATTTTTTATATGAATGAGGCACTCAAGTATGTAAACCGACTGCATTGTAAGAATATTTAGCAGTTTGTATAGCTCCCGACAATCATCTCTGTATTTTATTCTAATACATTTACGTTGTAAACCAAAAATGTTATAACTGTGAGACGAATGACCCCAGTTCAAAATTGCATAAGTCGATACGATCCAAATTACGCAGTAGGAAAATATTCCTAGATAAACGTGCGGATAAATCATTGACATATTTTTCCAAACTCAATTTAATGTCAAGGTCAACTTTAAGAAATTTAATACTATTTGAGTTATTGCAAGTATTGATATGGCGAAGCGTAAAAAGCAAAGATTGAGTTTCGAGGAAGCGTATCCATTTGATCCTCTGTGAGTTTAGTTAAGTTATTATAGATAAGAAATAGTATAGGGCCCAATACTGAGCCTTGAACTATTTCTGTTAGGTGTGAACCTTCTTAAAAACAAGAATAACCTTGGATAACTTGAAAGTTGTAGGAAATACGTTGGAGCTAATACAATAGCATTAGCGTTTAATCAATCGCTTACAGGTGAACTGCGGTCATTTTTATTTTTTATGAGGTTCCACATTGCGGTTTGTTTATTAGTAGATGTATTTACATAGTTGTCATTGGCGCTTTTTTTGGCTTTAGATAATTCAAGGCGATACTGATTGCGATAGGAATTGAAGGTTTCTCTGGACATGGAGGTTGAATGCTGACAATGCACGTCTCTTATGAAATTTAATTTTTCTCTCATACTGACAATATCAGGCAGTATCACTAGATTTGAAATTGCGTTGCGTTTTAGTTTTCATTGGTAAACAGATGTCAATTGCATCGAATACATTAGGACAATGTGCCATCTGGGTTTTCCCCAACAAAGACTTGTTCTCTTGCCTTCAGTTCTTCAAGACTGCTGAATGTGTTGCCGTTCTCTTGTCTTCGATTTTTCTGAAGCTTTTGTGTTCAATCCATATATTTCCATATGCCCCCTGTTATTATTCTTGTTGTTTTTGCCTTTATCTTTTGGTTTCTTCTTTTCAGATATCGTACTTCTATTTCTTTTCAAAATAACCATCGCGCTGCTCAAACATAATTTCATTTGCCTTCTACTCCAGTTTCTTGTATGGATTCTTGCTTCTTACCATTCCTTAGATGTCTCCTTCGGTTTTAAGTGGAATGTTCTGGCAGTTTTATGAAATTACCTCATTACTATTCCGTGCTTCTTGTGATGACATTGGAATTAATGTGCTTTTACTCACTTTCAACTAGAGGCTTTTCCCCTCTAGGCATGTGAAGTTAATTTGTGACACGAAATTTTCGAGAATGGCAGTGAAAAAGTCCAATTTAAATCTTATTTCGTTTTTGACAGTAGTAGTTGTAATGTAACAAAATATATAAATTAGTCTCTTATAAAAGTACACAGAAAAGTCTTTTACATATCCTGTGGTGTGATGTATGTATTTTTGTAGCTTTTAGATAAGAAAATGCTTCACTTAAATTTTCTAAATAAGACTTTTTGCTTTAGGTGTGGCCCAGTTCGGATTCTCCAAGAGGTGAAGCAGACGGACAGAGCTTCGTTTTTCCGACATGTGCCGAGGACGCTACGTCACAGAGCTCCACATGCCTGGATAATAACCACCACCATGATTCTGGGATTGACTCGAATCAGGTTTGTTTTACACACAAAAAGTCCAAAGTTAAGTGGAATATTTGGTACAATTTGATTTTTTGCACTGATATGAGTACCAGGTCCTTTTCTCTTAACTTTATAACAAATTTTCTTGCGTTAATGTGTGGTTAATTAATTTATTCATACAATTTCGTACTGTATTCCTTTTAAGATATATAAATACATCTATCAGCTACCTAAAAATCAAGGTACCTACATATCAGTTAAAATGTTTGGAGCTTTTAAATTATATTTTTTTACAAGTTGGATGAAAATAGTAGAGTCTTATACCTATTATAATAAATATTTTCTTATTCAAATGATTTAAAGTAATATTTTATTTGTCTATATTTTGTTGATATTTATAAGATCTATTTGTATCTAAGACAAAACGATAATACAAATTTTCCTTGGAAAGCATAATTTAGTACCCTTTTTAGTAGTAGAGATGGTAGTAGACTCTTATTTTAAAAATATGCACGGTTCTATCATAGTAAATAATTATGTCCAATTAAAAATTAAAAACAAAAAATTTAAATAAATATTTCTTAAACAGTTAATTTTAACGAGTTGAACCAAGAAGGTATTTTCGTTGGCAAATTCTTCAGGGAACTTATTTTTGATACAGGCAAATTACGATCGTCATCTATGCAAAAATTCTGGGTTGTTAACCATTGGGCATAGTCCGTCCCTGGCGTTCTCAGCATATTGAAGTTTCACTTAGAACATTAAAATCAAGCTATATGGATGTGTTATTTGTTCACCAAATTTGCATCATGCTAAAGTTAATAGTTTAGAGACTGTAAAAAAAATAACTTTTTAATTTTCACTTTTGTAACTTGTTAACGAAGGTCCGTATGAAAAAAAATTATATGAAGAACTAATATTATTTTGACCTCATCTACTTGTACTCAAATTTTTTGTATCAAGTACCGGGACACCCTGTATACATGTACAGAAAATTGGAGTAAATTGGGATCTACCAAAACTAGTTTTAATTCATACAGGCTGTTTTTAAACTGCTATAAATATTTTTATGTTTTACAGATAAATCAGTCTCGTTTATTAAATTGCAAAAGACAATTAATAAAGTATTTCTTACAGTAAATATTACATTACTAAATGTAAGTGCTTCATATTACGTAATTTGGTAAAATATATTCATTGTAGTATAGTTTCAAATAATAGTTACTATCAAAGTAGCTTGTAACCCACTAAATGAAGACGACTGTAACTGAGAAATACTTAAACCTAATTATAATAAAAACATTGAACTTAATTCTTCAATCCGTGACAAAAATAGAAACATTAAATTATTTACAATTTTTCTTCGTCTTTCTTCTTCATCTTCTATTTTATCACAAATTCTTCTTCAGTTTGCTCATATTTGACAATAATACACATTACTATTTTGTTCATGCTTCTTTTAAATAAATTTTTCTTCCTATGTCTTTATTTTAATTTAACTTTATTCTCATTGTGACATAATTCGATGCAAATAAATTAACAGAGAATAAAGTGGATTAACATGTATTTACAAATTTCATGTCGAACCACTTATATATTGAATTTGCAATATTATTCCATTAATAACGTCCGCTAGAATACGATGCCTGGTAGTCAGTCACGAAAGTCAAATAATTTATGCAAATTTGCCGTAACACATACAAGAAACACTTTCAGATAAACATAATTTAGTACTTGAACTTTGCGCCACAAGAAACTTGGAGACCAAACTTAGGAAAAGTATATTTCTGTATTACAATCATATCAACTAATGCGTAAGTTGTTTAGCAGTTGTCTCCCCTTGAATTTAATGCAATATGTCGAGTAAAAGTAAGAATAATATATTTTAATCTCAGTTTTAGACAAAAAAGTTCAAATGTGTGTCATGCTAGTAAATAACAAAGTACTGAAACGAATAAAATCTTATGTTCATTAAATTTTCTGAAAAATTTAATCGAAAAATACAAAATGGGATGACATCTTAGCTTTAACATTTTATTTGGAATAAGTATAATGTAAAGATTATGCATATGACTGCCCATCGAACCTGTTTACAAATGTATTAAAAAAAAATTGATATTGTTTGCTACGTTGAATCGATTCTTTCTATGTCTCTCTCTTTAAAAAGGGAAAATAAGGGGATATTTTTACAATACAAAAAATATTACCTTATTACCTACTAAATTATTAAAAGTAATTTATAAATGTAATTCACATTAATTAATATTAACAATGAATATTGCTGTGTTTAATATGATGAACAACATGACAAAAGTTGATTACACTGTTAACATGTAGAAGGCAATCGATCATAATTATTTTATACTAGGTATAGACGTTTAAAACTGATTACATTAATCTATAAAGCTCGGCTAGTCAAAGGCGTGTTCATCGTAAACAAATAAGTAAACAAGTATAAATGAAAATAAATTAATCGTTCAACGTTATTAGAATATTAAAACACTTTATACGAAGCAGACGCGAAGCCAATAACTTCCGTTATTACCGGTTTCGTACGGTGCGCTGTAGCGACGCGACGGCTATGACGGCTATGATTATCCGACCGAGCTAATAAACGAAGTGTGTTAATAATGTGTGAAAAGTTTAAAATAAGAATAATCAAAAGGAAAAAAACGAATTTTCGTTTTTAATTGTTTTTGATAGTCTACGTCAATCCCATGATATTTATTCTATTATTTACTTAATCTATTACAATTTATAGTCAACAAAGATTCAAGACCACAGAATAATTTAAAACACATCTTTCACCGTTCAACAAAATAATCACTGTCTCTTTTAAGATTCTTTTAAAGGTATTATTTTCGTTCTCTAAAATTTAGAATTATATTTCACTTTTCCGAAGCGTGATTGCACATTGACAAAAATTTGAGAAATAAAAAAATTAATATATAAACTGTAAAAAATAATTAAAAATTAAAAATAATTTTAAGTTCAGAAGACGAACACAGATGATTTTTCAAATATTGACAACTTTTTAAAGTGCGCGATGTACAGTGATGTGCCCTTTTCGATGCGAGACTTTTGCTTAGACAAAACTATTTTCACAGAAATAACCCTTAACTAATCCTTTTGGCGTAAGGGGCTTTTTTATTCATTTTAAAAATTTTTCACAAATACAAAAATACCCATCAAAAAGGATGTAACAGTAGGACCGTATAAAGCTGCTATCTTTCCTTCAAATATCCGTTGATCACTAAATATATGTAAAGTTTTCACTTTGTAAAATCTTTCGTTTAAATTTATTATTTCCCAGGTGTTATCTTACCTATCCTAATTTTGATTTTGTTATACCTACATGGATGCTTCTTTATCTCCAAATACATTTTCCATTAACGGCATAATTATCTACATATTTTTCAGTACATTTGCTTTTTCATATAATTAAAATTCTCTTATTAAACATTGTGTTCGTTGGACTAGCACAACATAGCTCTCGTCATCGGTGATTATCCGAAAGCCAAATTTGTCTGTTTACAATATACGAATTTAGTTATTTTATCGAATGGTGGATAATTTTAGATCTGCAATTTCAAACGATAGAACGTCAATTCGATTCAATTTAACGACCGTTTCTAATAAATTATCGTGCCGCTATGGCGTCCATTTAAAACAATGTTACCTACTTTTGACACAGCTAGCGATCAAGCAGAAAATGCAGTTAGCAGAGCGCTCATGTGGTAGTAACATAATAGTGTTTTTTTTAACTAATGATAGTAAAATCTACTCTGCAGACTACAGCTCCGTCTAGCATTGAATTACACCCGCAATATCAAATAAAGAGCTAAGATCATTGGACAGCATATATAATCACCAGATATAGACCGGTTTTCAAAGATAGTTCACATTAATATGCCATTGGTGACGACCAACGAATGATTTAGCTATTTGGATGTCTATATGCCAATATGTTGTGGATCTGGGATCTGGGGAAGATGTAAAGTATATGTAATATGTAAATTGTCACCCACCTATTGGTGATAACCAATAATAATAATAATAATAATAATAATAAGCTCTAGACCAGGTTAGTCTGGCGGTTCTGCTGGCGAATGAACTTAACTGTTTACTAGATATTACAGATATAATTCCAATGTCGTAGAGTAGCTGCATCCCACAATATCATTATGTACATAATGGTCATATTTTCATAATAGATACCTACATGTTACTACGTCGCTCTTTGCTAGTAGATACAAAGTAGTACTTTGTTCCTATAGGCATTTGGTAGTAGTAACAATTAAGGTATGACATATTTTATAGCTTATATACGTATTGCATTCATAATGACTTCCAGATTAATACCCTCCGTATTTCAAATATATTTAAAGATATTAATAACAATTATCTAGTTAGAATAAGATATTTTCCGTCACAGCGAACATGTTTCATTGACGACATTTTATGTTATCAGGTGTCTCCGTTACCATCTACGGCCGGTGCCTCAACATCACCAGTACAATCGCCTACCCCAAGTCTGCGAAGACCGAGCAGCGCACTACTACATCCCGACCACGCCAGACTTCTGCGACTATACCCCATATCTTCACCTGTCCAAAGTTCCATGGAAGACGTATCCGAGACGCAGAGCAACAACAACAATCAACTAGCTTCGCCTTCATCTTCAACCACGTCGTCGCTAACCTCAGTCGCCGCCGCAGTAGCCGCCAGCAACTCCCGAGCTAGCGACTCTTCCGACAGCAGACGGAGATCGTCGACGATGACAGCGAGATACTCTCTCTTCGACGCTCTAGACCTGGAATACGCTTTACTACGCGCAGCTGCCAGGGGCAGCGTAGGCCCGTACTCACTCAGTGAAAGTTTGCACAAACTGACGTTCACGCAAAGCTTGGCCTTCCCCGCGCTGGCCAGAGGTTTGGCGGGGAAAAGGAGAAGGTCGCAGCAGCACAGCAGCAGCAGGCCACTAGATCCATCGGAGAGCGGCTTGAATGCTTTCGCTAAAGTTGTCACAGCTCTCGTACTAGTTCTAGTCAGTGTCTTAGTGTTCGCGGTTGTTTACAAGTTCGTTAGGACGTGAGGGTTGCTGCTTGCCCCAGGCGGGGCACGGCACGCCAGATTCACTCTGACGAGGAATTCCAGCGGCCCCTTGGCCGGATACAGGAATCCGGGCGACGTCACTTAGGGGAAACCACGAGAGAAGGCCTGCAAAGCAAACCCCACGAGCAGTAGCAAGACGAAGCTCTATAGATGGAATTGATTAGGGTGATCAGTTGAAACTTTTTCAGGCGTATTTAATCATCATCATCTAATATTATTAATGGTCGCTCGCACCATGTCTTAACGAAGAATTTCAGAGTTGTTGTTAGTTTTATATTTGTCTATCGAAATTTTTTTATCTATTCGGTGTTGTGAATTTTTGTATAACTTTTTAACGTTTCCTAAAATTTATTGTTACACGACTACGTTAACATTCTGTTCAAATGCAGTTTGGGTTTTAACACTTTTTGAAGCTAATGGGTGGTACAAGAGAGTTTTTCAAGCCGTTAACCACATACTTTAGGCGGAAATAATAGAATGCTTCTAATGCCACCTTTTAAATTGTGCATTTTCCCCAAGATACAGAGTCAAAGCTTAAATTAAAATGGAAATATTTTTGTTAATAATTGTGGTGTTTCTTAAGAGATACAATTAAAAATTTTGTACAGAATAATGCCAACACACATTTTTTTTGTGAAATTTTGGTTAAAATAATTGAAGCACAATACAGAGAAGACTTGTGGTACCTATGGACTCTTAACTTTTCCCTGTGAGGTGCTTGGTTAACAAGATATTGTAACTTTTTTAGATATGTTTTTATTTACGCTACATCTAAAACATAACAAATTTTGCGTACTTCGGAATAGTGACTATGGGCAAGGTTGTGGCTAAACATTCTAGGCATTTCTAATATTAGAAAATAATATTATCAGAACATAAATCAAACAAGAAATTAATTTTTAAGTGATTATATGCAGGAAACAACTACCCCGCGAACTAATACCCTCACCATATAAAGGTTTTGAACTTATTACTTCTCATCAACGTACCATAGGTGAGATAACCGACAAAAGATCCAGTTATTTTTGTTGAGTTAACTACACATAAACTGAGTATCGGTGAAATATAACTAAATGTTGAACCTATTAATAACTAATGAGTTCGGAAATGATATTCAGGGCGTTTATGAAGTATTTATACAAATTTTAACAGGTGAATCTTAGACTAATTGTAAGGTAAAAAGTTCATATGAATTAACAATTAAGACAAAAACTCTTAATGATTTAACTTACAAAATTCCAACGCAGGTTGAAGTTTAAACCCGTTTTTTACAAAATAGCTTCTTTCAGCGACAAATACCAAGAGTACCTTTTGGACGTAAAGTTGAATGGAATTGAATGGAATGTTCAGTCAAAATTGACATACAGTGCAACACAAAAAAGTTATGGTTATTTAAATTCAGGTACAGCACTGTATGTGACGCCCTCCAACATTAACCAAAAAAACTAAGTAAATATTTGAGTTCCTCATCATTAATACTCCCAGTTTCCTCAAATTGACATGTTACTGAACAAAAATATAATCAAAATGCCAAAAAAAAAATTTTTTGGACACTGTATCTGAAGAACCAAGCCGTTGCGGACCTATGTTCATATGAACTTTTTATCTTAAAATTAGTTAAAGATTTTACCCTTTAAAGCTTGCACAAGTACTTAATAAACACCCTGTATGTCTGGTGGTTCTGNATATGCAGGAAACAACTACCCCGCGAACTAATACCCTCACCATATAAAGGTTTTGAACTTATTACTTCTCATCAACGTACCATAGGTGAGATAACCGACAAAAGATCCAGTTATTTTTGTTGAGTTAACTACACATAAACTGAGTATCGGTGAAATATAACTAAATGTTGAACCTATTAATAACTAATGAGTTCGGAAATGATATTCAGGGCGTTTATGAAGTACTTATACAAATTTTAACAGGTGAATCTTAGACTAATTGTAAGGTAAAAAGTTCATATGAATATGGGTCTGCAACGGCTTGGTTCTTAAGATATGATGTCCAAAAAAATTGTTTCAAAAATTATTGTAATTGTTATTATCTCTTTTGTAAAAGTAGTTTAGTCTTAGTCTTGTAAATGATATAAGTTTGTCATATCGCAATACAATCAATAAAAGACATATTTTCTCACTTGTTTTTCAAAAACTCTTAATGATTTAACTTACAAAATTCCAACGCAGGTTGAAGTTTAAACTCGTTTTTTACAAAATGGCTTCTTTCAGCGACAAATACCAAGAGTACCTTTTGGACGTAAAGTTGAATGGAATTGAATGGAATGTTCAGTCAAAATTGACATACAGTGCAACACAAAAAAGTTATGGTTATTTAAATTCAGGTACAGCACTGTATGTGACGCCCTCCAACATTAACCAAAAAAACTAAGTAAATATTTGAGTTCCTCATCATTAATACTCCCAGTTTCCTCAAATTGACATGTTACTGAACAAAAATATAATCAAAATGCCAAACAAAAAATTTTTTGGACACTGTATCTGAAGAACCAAGCCGTTGCGGACCTATGTTCATATGAACTTTTTATCTTAAAATTAGTTAAAGATTTTACCCTTTAAAGCTTGCACAAGTACTTAATAAACACCCTGTATGTCTGGTGGTTCTGCTAACGGATGATCTCTTTACTGCGAGTATAATTCAATTCTGGTTGGTGAGTTATTCAGCTGAGTAATTGTTTTTCGTGATATCGTCATACACAAAGGTCCTGCTTTCACAGTACCTGCGAAATAACAGGTTGCTATCTGTCAGTTTTGCTATACTGAAGGCCTAAGCATTGTGAATCAATGAACATTCTTGATATCACCCAATAAATCAATATTACAGAGAACCATAAGCGCGAAAATTTGTTGTTCTGTAGTTTATTTTTGTGTTCAACTTAAATAATCGTTTTGCTCCTTCAAAATTATACAAAATAATGTGTAGGCATAAAATAAAACTCTTGAGCAGAAAGCAATTGAATAACTAATAAAACCTTTTTTTAAATTGTTTATTCGTCACTCTGTATCTTGAAAATGAGATATCTAAATAAAATGTGTATAAAAAAAGACCGTTGTTATTATAGCCGAACGCATTTGTGATTAACATCTTGACCCACTTTTTTGTAGCACCCTGTATATATTAAATGCTCCGTTCTAAGGGCAGTGTTTATTGAAATATGTAAGACATATTATAAAATATATTTAAATATATTATATCATTATATATCATATAAAAATAGATTGTAATTAGTTTATTTTTAACACTTTACAACTAACTCCTAACGAAAAATTAAAGTACTTACTAAACGGCATCGATATTTTATGCTACAATTATTATGATGCAATGTAAAAGTAAGCATTATTTATTCGGTTAAGTGTTGTAAACTTGACTGAAATGGTTATTGTATCTTATTTTGTAATGATCCTTTGCAAATAAAGTATTTATTATAAACATTTATTTTTTTCGGCTCCAGGGAAATAGTTGTTAATCTATACAGTCTGTGTAGGACAAACATAAATGTGAGATAAAAAGCATAAATGGTAGAATAAAAACTTTAAGACGAATGTCCTACATACGATGTGTTTAAAATGAAACAGAATAATATTTGGCTATGTGTTCTAAATTGATAAAAAATTTATGTAAAATTACACACCAGATCATTAGTTACTTTGACGAGTGGGTCAAAATTACATCATATAGGTAAAGTTACCTTAAGCATGCAATTTTACACTTTTTGTCTAATTCACGCAAAATGTAAATTTTTCTAAGAAACAGGAAAACTACATAGTATTTTTAAGAAAAAGAATATATTTTTTTATATACTTAAATATTTTTCCAAGACAGGTTACGACGTACTTAAGTGAAGGGAAAATAACATTAAATAAATTTAAGGATTTTTATTAATGCAGTAAATGACACATATTCTCTAGAATAAAATATATAAATATAATTTCTGAATTATGCTCAAAAGATAAATACTAGAATATTATTTAAACCAAATAACTAAACAGCTTTCTTAAAATAATAGTACAATGAAAAACTTAATGTAGCTGGTTNCAAGAGGAGGGGGAGAATCGGTTCAAATTTTTGCATGCATTTGTTGCTATAAAATTTGATTGATCTGAGTTTTCTATGAAAAAATGGTGATGTTGTTTTGATCTGAATTTGAAAATTTGGGCAAACAAAAGAATAGTGGCAAATTTTAGCCGACGACCCCCCCCCCCCCAATTGAGACGCTCCTGACTAAAATATTTGAAAAATGTTATGATCTATTTCGACGTTTAATAAGCGTTCACCAGTCAAAATTCATAATTTTCCTTCAAGCCATTTCGGAAATATTTAAAAAAAAATGAATGTTTTGAGGCCCCATTTAGGGGGCCTAACTCCCTTTTAACAGCATTTGTCGACCCATGTTTATATGAAAAAATATTCTTATTTTTGGCAATAGAATCAAGTGGTAAATTATTGGACACTAATTATGGGACATCCTGTATAGTAAAAACACCTAATGGATTTAGGATAGTGCCAATACCTTATTGAAAAAAAAAATACAGGCAAGGGCCAGTGGGAAAATTTAGTTTGGGTTATAATTAATAGAAAAAAAAATAATTGAACTCGTGATAAAGGGAAATTATGAAATGGAGGTGGTGTTTAGGGGTTGAAAATGAATTTTTGCGATTTTCTACACAAAAGTTGTAGATAATAAAAAAATGAAAAACTTATACACAATATTTTTCAACATAACCTCAAATTTTAAGAGGAAATCGCGGAAAACCGATTTCTCCGTTTTTATTTTTTCTCACGCAAAAATTCATTATCAATCTTTTAACACCATCCTCATTTGACAATTTCCCTTTATCGAGTTTAATTTTTGGTCTTTCCATTACTTATAACCCAAATTAAATTTTCCCACTGGTCCTTGTCTGTTACAATTTATTTTCTAGCCCTCAAAATCCGCTTTGGCACCAGCCTAATAAGTAATAATACATTTTTAAAAAATGTAAAAGTACAACGTAAAAAGAAATGAGATATGTAAAAATACTATGTAAATACTATGTAAATTTCTACAATTTTTATCAATGTAACGCAATTCAGTCACTATTTCCAGATTCAACTAAATATGTACTTCTAGGACCATACAGTACAGAAATTACTTTTTAATGAAAATATTCTGTGCCCAGTTTGGAATGAAAGTAAACGAAGAAAGTTCTTAATTGAAAAATATTGGATATTCTGCGAACACTTCAGATTTTCTCGGGGATTAAGTTGCAAGGTATTTACAGTGGAAAATCGTTTGGAAACTTTCGTATAAAATTAATGACTTGGCTTATGGTTATCCACTCTGACCGAGATAAAAAAAATAATGGAGTCTATAAATCATTAATAGGGTCCTGCGTCATAGTGTAAACCTATGGTCATTGCTTACTGTTAATATTTTTAATGAAATACAAGTTTTGAATATTTTTTTTCTTCCAGAGAGACCAACATTTTCTAAATTGTCCACTGTTGGGTTCAGGTATAAAATAAACAATTTTAGTATTATCTAATATCATTTTATTACATGTTTAATGTGTATATAGAAGTTATATTAACAAATAACACATAAATGAAGAAAATAATACATAAATATTTTAATTTGCAGTACGAGAGTCAAGACAAAATTCAGTTGAGTATTTTTTCTGTCACATTTCATTGACACCTCTAGTAAAAATTTATCTTGACTCCTTTGAGCCTGTAAAAAAAACTTGTTCCCCCTGAACAAAAAATTGCAAATACCTAAGTGTATTTTTGAGCATCTAAAATAATTGTGTAATTTCTTGACTATCTCACAGAAATTATTCATTTATCGATTAATTTGTAACGAGATAAATTAAATTAGGCCACAGTGCTACATTATTTAGTAATCTTCTATCAATGCTGAACATGTAGAAAATTATAAACCCATACACATCTAACACAGATATGAGAATGTGGAAAATATAAGGGAGTGATTATTAGAAACAGTAATACAAAGCTGATTGTTCCATGTTATTGTTCTGAAGTGTTTTCCAACAGTTTTTATGGTTTTCCATACAAACTTTCTATATTATTATATAAAAACAAAAAGAAATTGGTATCAGTATATGGATATGAAAGTCTATTTATAATAAATATAGATTTAAACGAGATTAATACGTCAACTGTACTTTGAAGGGTTTTAAATTTTTAAGCAAACAATTTTCTTGACATGAGAAGATAAAATCCCACTGGGCATTTTTTTATATTTAGAAATAAGTAAATTAACCTTACGTAAAAGTGTCTCAAGTGTTTTATAAAATGAGGTTAACCTAACCTAACCTAACCTAACCTCAAATTATTAATAATTTCATAACCTAAAAACAAAACAATACAGGAATGGGGTATTACATGTTGAGTCAGAAAGTGCATCATTTACAACTTGCTGCGCTGATTTTGCTGACCAACTATGAATGACTCTTAGGCTGTAAGCCCTTCCATGAAGCATGTTTCCTATTTATTCACACTCAGTTAGTAATCACTGGATTTTATAGGAATAACAGTTTTAAATCAGATTTAAAAAAAATCATTGAAATAAATTAATTCAATAACTTACAATTAACATTTGTCGTCAATACAGCTTAAATGTCAAACAAGTGCCTTACTATATGTGTAAAAAAATCCGTTATTTAATACGTGTATCACGGGTGTTATAGGATAATAATGCCCTCGGTAGACTTATAAATTTAGGCACACTGTCGGTCCTGGCGTATTATTATGATTTATTTAGTATCATTTGCCGCTCTCATTAAAGGTAATTATTATCATTTTCACAACATGTCTTACAGACAATTAGAATGTACTCCATCAGAACCGAAGACATATAGAAAAAAATAACCAAAAAGTTGATAACAGGAAAAAGCAAACTATGGTATAAAAGATCTGTGAAGAAAATCGCAATTGGTGAATCATATTAGTAACTTGGAAACGATCGTCCTGGATATTTTTCTAAATTAACTCAAAAAAGGAAATCCTGACATTAAGATCAATACATTCAATGTTGAAATTCGCACAATCAGTAGATGTTGCTAGCGGATTTTCCCACGACGACATAGGCACATTTTTAAATTAGATATTTATGATTATTATACAGGGTGATTCACAACTTATCCAAAAAAATTTGGGAATAGATACAGCATGAGAAATGGAATCAATATTGTAAAAAATTTTTTTGTAAAATCCTTAGTTTTCGAGAAAAAAAATATTGAAGTTATAATACATTCAACCACTACATAGCTGGACAACTGTAGTCTCAAGCGTCATTCGCCACGTGGCCTCAGCGACTCCGAATACTGAAATCGGATTTTGCAATCGTCGTTGCGATAGTGGTGTTTACAAAAGGTTTTTAGTAGGTAGTGTCAAAAATGGGTAGTTAGTGTCAAAAATGGTTTGCGTGTAGGTATAGCAACTCGGAGTTGATGGATATCGTTTTAATTTATGGTGAAGCATTTGTGTTATGGTGAAGCAAGACAACATTTGTGTTAGTTCGTAGAAACTGAGTACAACGGACCCAAATGTGTTTACACGTTGGTGGATAAAATTTTGAACAATTGTTGTAACATCGGGTATGTAATATGGGTTTTATTATTTAAAAACACAAATTAATTTTATTAATTAATAAGGGCAAAAGCAGTTGAATTTGCCGATATAAAATAGGTGCGATAAAATTCTATTTACATTTCTTTCCTTGCGAAAGTTTTGTCCGTTTTTATCACACCGTCATGCCGGTCGCATTGTGCGGGGTCAGTTTTTACAGTGGACTAGTTTCCAGTGCCGTGCAGAAGTGTATTTTTAAATCATTTTCGAACTGGCCTTTTTGATTTTTTCTTTACAAAATTGTATTTGTAAGGGTCCCCTGTACATCCAGAATTTTTTTTTTGGGTAGGTTCTGAATCACCCTGTATTAATGTTACAAGTTACTGCGACTATTGGAATTTCTGGAGCCTACAGGTACATTGAGTTACTAAGATGTTTTAGAAAATTGAATAGTGATAGTGACATTTTGAATTTGTTTATGAGTGACATAAAATATACAAAACGCTGAAGGAGATAGTCGGCAATTAAAAAAGTTAAGTTGATTGAAACCAATTGCAATAACCGATAGTTCTGTGGAGAATTCATTGTGTGAAGAACTCACTGTAAGGACAGTTAAAAATTGATACTTTGGTATCACAAACTTAATCTTATCTAGATAATCAAGGAACATTTACTAATTCCAATTATAATATAACAATTACAATGGGGACACAATTAGGCCCGGCACTTTGAGTCTAGGTTAAAGCTTGATTAACTGATCAGGCGATTAGACTGTACATAATACTGATTTATTTTATAATGTATAATCACAGTCTAATCGCCTGATTAGTTAATCAAGCCTTAATCGAGACTCAAAGTACCGGGCCTTAAGCATATAAAATCTAACTATTAATTAATAATACGTAGTTAATATACAGGATGTCCCAAAAACACTCGAACCCTCCATTAACTTTTGAGAATCTTATCAAAAAGAGCGTTAGGTAAAAGTTGTAAAATATCAAGAAACCAATATTATAGCGACCTTGACCAAAAGTTTCAAGGTCATTAAATGCAACGGCCTTATTCAAGTCGACAAGCGACATAGCGCCACATTTTACGTCAAAATATGGAGTCAGAAAGTTCTTCCTAAATGTGGTATTTTTGAAGGTTAAACTCAATTAAAACATTTTTGTCGAGTTACTCAGAGAAACATTAATTTGACCTTTAAATGACCTATAAGGTCATACAGGAAAAATTTTCTGTGCGGACATAAAATTTTGCCCTCTATCGATCTTTAAAAATACGGTGTTTCATTTAATATTTTCTATTTTCAAGTTAACCTTAGTTTGACCTCGACGTTTAAGGCCAAGATAAAGTAGCAGGCATGTTGGTTTCTGTTCTCTGAAACGTCTTTTGATATGATAAAAAGTTATCGTAGGGTTCGGGTCTTTTTGTGACACCCTGTTTTAATGTATAAGAATCCAATAAAAAGTTTTTTCTCTTACGGATAATTTTATAACAATTTAATAACGCCAGTGACATTGGGAAGTAGCTACCGGGAGGAAGACGGAAAAAATCTTTCCTGCTAGTTGGAAAGTAAAGTACACAATGGTTCACCTTCCAACCGTTTGGAAGGTTAAAAGTTTTATGTGTGTTAACTGAGTGTGAATACATATTTTCTTACTGTTACACTGAGTACATTTAAGTAGGTATTTTGGAGCAAGTTTCTGATCTTTTCTAGGAATTTTTTGACATAGTTGGTTTGTTTACAGCGTTTTGGATTTCAGAGTATTCAATTTGAGCAAAGATGAAGATTATCTGTAGTTATCTTAATGAATGCGTGTTTTACCTTCTCAACTTAAAAAAAAATAAAATAAGAAACATTTGTTTATTGAATGAAAGATCTTTTATAAAAATTGATTCGTTTCTGCATATTGAGATCTGTTTAAAATATTGGAAACATGACATTTAATTGAAAATTGTACTTAATTTGATGTGTAGATAATAATATAGAAACATTGTTATGAACTATACATTAGGCTATTTAGAAGACAAAAACAGGAACAAGATTAACATATACTTTTGTTTTATTACGAGGTATGATAAAACTTCTAAACATTTCAAAACCTAGCTTTAGACAATATTTCTTACTACAACTATATATTTATTCGAAAATTTAAATAACGTAATTTTTATATGAAACTCAAGTATGTTCATTATATTTTTTTATTTACATCGAGTAAAGCTTTTCATGGAAAGCGTTGAAAATATAAATCGTTCACTACCTCGCAACGCCAAATTCACTTACTACATTTAATGAGCCGTGTTTGCGTTGGATTTGCCACGCCGTTTGAAATTTAAAAATAATAATTTAAAAAAATCGAAGCAAACTGTTACTATGGGAATATCAGGAGAGTATTCTAACGTGTCTATTTTATGATTGTTACACACGGAGTTTATATCTTTACCTATAATCCTAGACATATACATCTAAAAAATATAGAGCTCTAAATAACCAGAATATTTACACTCGTAACTATTCTGCGTTAGATGGAACACTGATTTAGTTTGTTCAAGTAGAAAATTAATTATAACAAAGACAAAATATCTACAAAATAGCTAAAAAATCAGTACATTTCTCTTTCTCTCTAATCTAAGCCGAGTCAAACTATATATGTACAACAGTATAACGCAACCAAAAATAAGTAATTGAATTAGTTATATATTTACACAGCTAATTAATTTTTCGTTTCAATAAAAGGTTCCTACGAGGAAATTCAAAATAATCTTGAATAGGATTATGAATATACAGGGTGAGTAATAAAAATAGCACCAAACTCATGGAATAAATTCTAGATGTCAAAATTTTAAGAAAAAACAAATGTTATTATGCGATCTTCATTTGCTTTCAAGTTGTAGCGTAATTACAAATTATAAAAATTTTAAATCGGAGTACACTAATGCAAACAATTAAAGGGTCAAAAGAATTTCCGACACTTTTCCGTGATTTTTGACAGTCTGTATTTAGGTGAAAAATGGTCGTATCGGGAATTAAAAAAACATTTTGAAGCTCTAAGATTATAGTTTTTAGATCTTTCGGTCGAAAATTTTTAGGAGCCACGGTTATAAACAATTTTAAGAAATAGCGCGACAAAAAAATTTCCACGGACTTGGAAACATTTTTTTCAGCTAAGCCATTGGATGGACCAGATAGCTTGTTTATTCAGCTTCAATATCCTTTTTTTTTTTTTAATTTCGTTACGACCATTTTTCATCGAAATATCGGACTTTTAATGGTAAAGGATCCTTTTGTCTTCAATCATCAATATCTCGGCGTCAAATGGTCGTACAGAGAATTGATGGGCAGTTTCGAAAACTGGAATAAATTTTTTCTGTAACATGCAGCTGCAACTTTTCGAAAAAAAAACATTTTTTCATCTTTTACACGAACTTTAAAAAACAGGAGAAAGTGTAATTTGTGTTTTTTTTTTAGAAAATTGAGGGCTAAATTAGAAATATTCACGAAATGACTGTTAAGCATGACTTTTATAGTTCGATATACCCAGAAGAACCCTGTGAAGTTTCATCTCGATCTAGCGAACCGTTTCTTTGTTTCAAACAATCAAACATTTGAAAAAAATTAAAGGCTCACGTTTTTTTTTTAGCTTAAACACTTCATAATAATGATTAAAATGGAAATTTTTTTTTGAGGTTTACTCACATTTTTCCCGCAAATAACGTTTAATTTTTTTTTAATTCTCGATACGACCATTTTTCACTTAAATACAGTCTGTCAAAAATCACGGAAAAACTTCGAAAATTCTTTTGACCCTTTAATTGTTTGTATTAGTGTATGTTCTAGGTTCAAAAGTACGATATTTGTCAGTGTTATTTTATATTGCATTAGTTTAACATTTGATTACACGCTTGTACCATCAAAATCTTACAAAATGCCAAGTACTTATTCCAATTTAGAGTATGCATTATGGTTTTTGCAATGGGAATGCTAATGCTGCTGTCAGAAGAATATCGTCAACGGTTTCCACATTACATATGTCCTGATAAAAAATTCAATTGGACATTTCACAAAAAAGAGTAATAAAAACCCTCCAGAAGCAAGGCTTATATCCGTACCATGTACAGAGAGTACAACACCTACAACCGGAAGATTGTGCTAATAGCGTATCGAGTTTTGTCGATGGATCAATAATAATCATCTTGTTGTATCGCGCATACTTTTTACGGATGAAGCAACATTCACCCGTGAGGGCATAACTAATATTCGAAACTCTCATGTATGATGAGACGGAAATCTTCACGTAACACTCGAAAATAATTTTCAGTACATGATTTCGTTAAACGTGTGGTGTGGTATGACCGATATTATTATTATATAATTGGGGCTTTCATTTTGGGG
The DNA here is from genome assembly GCF_000390285.2 of Anoplophora glabripennis. NCBI lineage: Eukaryota > Metazoa > Arthropoda > Insecta > Coleoptera > Cerambycidae > Anoplophora > Anoplophora glabripennis. The sequence goes on along the minus strand of NW_019417205.1, from coordinate 85,822 downwards.
AATCACCTCACAAGAGACCACTACTTAAATTTTTTACAAACTGAATTACAAATACTACTAGGGGAAGTTCTTATAAACATGAGAATGCGAATATACTACCAGCACCATGGAGCTCCTCCACATTTCTCTTGTCCAGCCAAGCTACATTTGAACGAGAGTTTTCCAGGGCCTCGGATTGGAGGCGGTGGTCCTATTAGTCAGCTTGCAAGATCTCCAGACCTCACAGCTCTAGATTACTGTTTATGGGACTGGTTCAAAAATGAAGTGTACAAAGTTAGAAGGAACACGTATCATCAATAATACATCACTTATTAAAGAAAGGCTTGCACCAATCAGGAGAGTTACAGACACCCTTCGTAGACGAACCAGAAAGTATATAGAAGTCAATGGTAGTGTTTTTGAACATTTAATCAAATAACGCTGTGTACGTCATAACTTAAAAACAAATGAAAATCGCGTAACAACATTTGAGTGTAAAATACCTACATTCTTGGAGTTTGGTGCGATTTTCCTGATTCACCCTGTATAACAGTAAATGAAAATCACAGTTTCATTATCTAACAAAATTATCTAAGTATTTCTTAAGGAAATTTGTACGTTTTATAAAAAAATATTTCTGTCAGATATGTGCGTTATTATTTGTGTAACTAACATAACTTCAATTATAGCCAGCAAAGCGAAATTAATAAATTAATATTTATTGTATAAATAAAATAAATCTGGGAGTAATATTCGAAACAAATAATTATGTCAAGGTACAAGTACATGATTTTGTAATGAATCGGATAGAAACAAAAATAATCTTGGTCATTCCTTAATTATTTTTCCCCTGTCTTCTCTATCTATAATATATAATAAATATGAGTATGTTTCTTAATTATTGTTAAACTTTAGATGATAATGTTTTGTAGATATTATGAATAAAGTAAGATATGCAAAATGTTTGTGTGACTTTATAGGGACGTAGGTATATAAAAAATATATATTTTTTAAAACGAAAACTCAAGAGCCGAACTCCAACGCCTTTGGAAATAACAACAAACGAAAAAGGGAAGGAAAAAAATAAAAAAAGAAAAAAAATAAAAAAAAACAAAAAAAAAATGAGTGGAGGTTTCCTTGAACGAGACCAAGTGGATCAAATGTTTTTTTGGTCGCTGAAACCGAATCCGAAACCTGCTTTGCCCCATCACGTCAGCGTTTTTCTCTAACCTCAAAAACACGTTGAAACTATGAAACCCAACAATATCAACCCTTAAACCATATAACCCTATATTTTAACTCAATAACCTTGCGATCGATAACCTATAACTCTAAAACCCATAACCTGAAAATCTATAACCTCGAAAGTCATAAATCTCAAATCCTAATAAACTGCAAACACAAAATGAGCAAAAAAAAAAACAAAAAACTTACACGCAAAACTGAAACCTCAATATCAGAGAGTTTTAACTTTATAATTCTATACATCCGTCACTTCATAACCATAAACCCCATAAACTCCATAACCCTGAAGTCCCATAACCCCATAACCCCAACAGCCTATAAGGTTCATCTATACGCCACGTCATTGTTCCTGGGTATCGCTAAATGTAGGTTATTACAATGCAGAAAATCTTGACCTTATTGAGTATTCGAATTATAGTGTTCGAGACCCAAACTTTATGAGAAATAAGATTAAATATCTGGTTCAAACTTTCTACAGAACAAGATGTAAGTCTCGAATATAAATTTTTATTGTAGTTTTCTGAGATTAAGCTTTTGAAGGCTGTCTTGAAAAACTTTTTGTTGTTACGGTTATGGGACTATAAGGTTATGAAATTTCTGGGTTATAGGATTTTATAGTTTTGGGGTATAGGGTTATGAATTTTTGGGATTATGGAGTCTTCAGGTTTTCAGTTATGGGGATGTGGAGTTACGACATTAAATTGTACATGATTCGGAGTTATATTGTGACATGCAATTTTCTTATGTTATACTTCAGGGTTATGGAGTTTATGGATCATGAGGTTAGGACGTGATGGAGGTGTAGAATTATGAAGTTACAACTCTCCGTGATTGAGGTTTGAGTTTAGCTTGTAAGTTTTTTTGTTTTTATTTTTGCTCCTTTTTGTGTTTGCAGTTTATTGGGATTTGAGATTTATGACTTTTGAGGATATAGATTTTCAGGTTATGGGTATTAGAGTTATAATGTATCGACCTCAAGGTTATTGAGTTGGGTTACATGGTTTAAGGGTTGATATTGTTGGGTTTCATAGTTTCAAGCTGTTTTTTGAGGTTAGGCAAAACAGGTTTCAGATTCACTTTCAGCGACCCAAAAAACATATAATCCACTTGATCTGGTTCAAGGAACCCTCCAGTATTTTTTTTGTGCTCCTGTGTTATTAATTAAAGATATGCTAGTTGGAATGAAATCTTTAGCATATAAATAATAAATCTCATCATTTGGTATAATTATATCTACGTTTCAACTTAGTTTGTATACTTATTGTTACTAGTAGTACAAGTGGCATTACAGTCATCAGGAGATGTATCTTATAATTGATATAAAAAGATTTCGTTGAATAATGATTCCTACTTTTTTCAGCTACTTTAATTTCATTTCAATTCAGTCACAATTATAAGTCTTCAAATATTTTTTAAAAACGTAGGTACGAGTATATCAAAAAATATTGAAATTTAATATAATAAACAAGTAAATCTCCTACCCAGTGGTTGAATAGTAGAAACCGAAATGTAAGTAAAGTAAGCCAAGAGGAATGTGGTAGTATCACAATAAGAAGAACAATAAATGGAAGATACTGTACTGTCAAGTTACACCTACATTGAAGAAAGAATTGTACTTTTCATTACTAGATATTAAAATTTTATTTATATATTTTATAAATATACACCCTGTATGTCCGATTTCAATGAAAAACTGAAATTGGTTTTACACTTTCTCCTAAATTGATGCATTTAGGTTAACTTGAAAAGCCATACTCTAAACTTTTTGTATTTGCTGTTATGTCATATATTTCTTAGAATTCCTGATACATTTCTCCTGTCATGACCGTAATGACTTAATTTTTGACTACATGGTGAAATTAATCAATATTTCTGGTCCATTGAAATTAACATACAAATAATCTCCTTATTTTTGAGATGAATTTATTCTGCCGTTTTCCTTTTTTTTTTGTATTTGCACATTGCAATTTAATAAAAAAGATACGATAATTAATAAAGAGCCCTCTGTAGCACAAGAATCAATCAGTGTTGTCATCAGTGTTTGAAAATATTCTGAAATTGGGTAAATAAAAAAATAGTTCAGCTTGCATTAATTTGATTTTCGTACGAGCTATATTTAGCTATATCGGATTTCGAGGAGGGAAAATATGTTGGTTCTCAGTTCTTAGTCGTAAGTAAGTAAGGAGTTTCACTGTGCCTCCCACAACATTTTATTGAAGAAATGACTTTTTTATGGATACTCAGTACTCATAATTCCTTCGGTTCTTATTTTGTTATAAATTTAAGAATTTTTTTCTTCTTTAATTTTATTAAATAAAACATAGTCGTTTTATTTGTTATACAAATACATTTGGGATACACATATGATTAAAATGTAATCCAAAATTTAACTAATTTGATAGTGAAAATGATTTATGGGTTCAAAAAAGTAATTATCAAAACTCCTTTCGTGAAAGTTATTGCAAATGATTAACATTTTCAGTAAAACATAATCCAGAAGAAAATAACAGAAATAAGAATTAAACTAATTTCAGATTTACTCTATTTTGCAAAAAAATAAAATTCGTCTAATTTAAATATTTTCAAATAGAATAATCACATAGATTCAAATTTGCTAGAGAAATGTCATTATTTATACACAAATTCATTTTTAACTTTGTATACTGACAATTTTCAAAATGTATTACATTAATTGCAGATTTCTGAACTTCATGTTAATTTTCAAATTCGTTGATTTACATCGGAGCCATTTAGAATATTCTAACCAAGGGGAATCCAATTTTTTGCCAGCTTTGATATTAAACAATTTTAAATAGAAGTAAACATAGTTAAATCATTTTATTTTGAAGCATCAAAATTTAAAGTTATATTTCAAGAATTTAGGGTCGTTCTATATGCACGGAATATGGGTATACTTGGAAGATTCAAAACTATACGATATCTCATCTGTCTGTGAAAGTAAATAAATAAACGATTATGAACTGTCACATTAAAAAAAACAAAAACAAGTACAAAGTCGTGTGGTTTTGAAAACGAAAATCAAAAAATTTTCAAAGCGCAGACACGTAGTGATATTTCAAAAGTAAGTTTATTAAAGACAACAATCTGATGGATCTTTGAGGCGCAATGGTCTCTTTATTGATTTATTTCTTTAATTGACGACATGATAAATTGCCAAACAAAAGAACTATTTTAGGAACGCCACAAACAGATATTCTTAGACGAGTCTATATCGATAAGGCGTTGGATAATGATGCAGTAAAGGTTCCATTCCAATAACATGTGCGTAAAAGGTGTAAAAACTTGAAACTTAAACTACAAATATATAAATAAACAACCAAACGACTATTCACAATTTAAGAATCACACTGGCTCAGAAGCAACGTAGCCTCCGTCGAATCCTTCGGTTCGACCTCCTTATTTACGATTATTAACGCCTGTTCCGATGAAGATATCTCCGTTTCTGACATGAAGACGTCGTCCTCTATGCGATCTGAACACTCTATGACCGTCTTCTCATCCGACTTTGACGTCGGGCTATCGTGAGATTCGTCCTCCTCGTTTACGGTCTCCATCGTGGACATACCCATTATTGGAGATACTGGAGCCGTTGGAGGAGTTATCTTGCCAGCTTTTCCCAGCAAATAGTAAGTCATCAGTTGACCTTTGCCCTTCACTGCCACTAGGCCGCGCTGCTCGAACTGGTAGCCGAAGTGCTGGAGGATTTGGCAGGTCTCTTCGGTTACCTACAAAATAAGTTGGTTATAGATGCTGATCTGTCACTAAAAATGAACTAAGTACAAAGAATTTTTAAGTATAAATCATTTTTTTTATGGAATATTTTAATATTATTCTAATTAAAATATACATTCGTATGTACTCTACCTGGATGCATCCTGCTTTTCCAGTGCTCTCCATCCTGGACGCGACATTGACCGTGTTCCCCCAAATATCATAGTGTGGCTTCCTAGCTCCAATAACACCAGCTGTTATAGGCCCATGGTTAATACCCAGTTTCAGCACGAAATGGTTGAATGATTGTTCGTTAATGCTTTGCAGTGCTTTCTTCAGTTCGAGAGCAAATTCCACTAGCAAGGCTAAGTGCAGCCATCTCACTGATATGGGGTCGTCAGGCTAAAATCAATGCGTGTGTTTCAAAATAGACGCTTCTAAGCAAAATTTTCTCAAAATAAAGTTGAATAACGATAGTGTTGTATCCCTAATACAGCTACTAAGGGGGCTCTATAGCAAATATGCAGCCAGTAATACATTTCTATAGGTTTTATTACACAGTTTGTCTAAATATGAATTAATGCACAAATCACAGACTTTCCTCCATTGTAACGAAAATCTGTGTTATTTGTGAACTAATTCATATTTAAACAAATAAAATCTATAAAAATGTTTTGCTGGTTGCCTATTTGCTGTAGAGACCTCTTAATGAAAATGAAAGAAATTTTAATACACTTTTTTTCCATAATGAATAAAAAGCGAGAAATACCGCTTTATAGCAAATAATTTTTGTTTTGAATCACTTTTTTAATTGTTTGAAAAATATAGTTAAATTAGTTAAGGAAACCAAGGACACTCTTGTTTAATCTAGATCCGGGAAATTAAGGTTGAATTATTCGCGCATATAAAACAGTAAACAGCTAGTGTCATTCATCAGCTGAACCCACCAGATATACAGGGTGATTCGCAACTTATCCAAAAAAATTTGGGAATAGATGCGGCATGAGAAATGGAGTCAATATCGTAAAAAAAATTTTTTGTAAAATCCTTATAGTTTCCGAGAAAAAAATTATTGAAGTTATAATACATTCAACCGCTACATAGCTGGACAACTGTAGTCTCTAGCGTCATTTGCAATACGCGTGGAGAGCCACGTGGCCTCAGCGACTCCGAATACTGAATTTTGCAATAGTCGTTGCCATAGTGTTTACCTGTTATCTGTGATGTTTACAATAGTTTTTTAGTAGTTAGTGTCAAAAGTGGTTTGCGTGTATAGCAACTCGGAGTTGATGGATATCGTTTTAATATATGGTGAAGCAAGACAACATTTGTATTATGGTGAAGCATTTGTGTTATGGTGAAGCAAGACAACATTTATGTTAGTTCGTAGAAAGTGATTAAGACGGACCCAAATATGTTTACACGTTGGTGGATAAAATTTTGAACAAATGTTGTAACATCGGGTATGTCAAATGAATTTATTATTTAAAAACACAAATTAATTTTTAAGGCAAAAGCAGTTCAATTTGTCGATATAAAATAGGTGCTATAAAATTCTATTTATTTCGTTCCTTGCGAAAGTTTTTGTTCGTTTTTATCACACCGCCATGCCGGTCGCATTGAGCGAGGTGAGGTTTTACAGTGGACCAATTTCCAGTGCCGTGCAGCAAGGAATTTTTAAATCATTTTCCAACTGCCTTTTTTGATTTTTTCATTACAAAATTGTATTTGTAAGGGTCCCCTGTACATCCAGAATTTTTTTTTTTAATAAGTTCTGAATCACCCTGTATACTGGTTTCGAACTTATTAGTCCCCATCCACCTATGTCTGATGAATGATCCAGCTTATTTTGATGTCTTAGCTACCGAAGTGAGTATAGCTGATACTACCTATAGCATATTGATGACAACTAATAAGTCCGAAACCTTATATATGACTGGTAAATGTCTAGTCGTTCTGCTAACGAATGATCTTATTGCGGATATAAGAGAGTGACACGGACTTTCATAAAACCTTCGAAATAGTAGGTTGCTCTCTGCCAGTTCTAAGATTAAAATATATGTGCTTTCAAAATATATAGAAAAAATGTGATATATAATTTATATGTAAAATATTGGGCGACAATTTAGAACCATGTATATTAGTAGATAATTGGATGGAATCCTGCTTTATGAATGATGAAATATGAAGGTTAATGGATTCATTTTTAATAATACGAGAGGCACGGGCAAAGAGTACAAGATATTGATATATTGAACTTTCTAAGAGAATATTAGTTTATTGGACCAAGGAACATTCACAAGATTTAATAAATGAGCAAAGTAGGAATCGTTAGTCGAGGTATGTATATTGTGCTTTTTATAAATATTGTATGAAATATTTTTAGCTGCTTTAGCTGTGTTTTATAATTTATTAATCCGCTAGAAACTTTATAAAAGTTATTGAAATAAACTTAGCAATATTGAATAAATAGAGTATCATCAGATTCTAATTTTAGTCCACTTTCATTAATCACACCTAGAGATTATTTCATTTGAATTTAACTTCCATTAATTTAAAGTGTTCCCTATTAATATACTTTTTATAGACGTTGTAGTAAATTCTGATCTTAATCGTGACAGTTTTCATGAAAATTTTGTGTAATTAACCGAAAATCCGTTTTTAGAAAAATGACAGTTTGAGAAAAACGATGATTTCATCATACGATAGAAAATAATGAAATTTTTACGTTCTTAAAACAAGGCTAACAAAAATAATATTTGATAAATTTTTCGGAAAAATTGTTATTTTTGTATCTAGAACGCTAAATGGTTGGAAGTTATTTAAAATATCCATTCAAGAATGCAAAAGCATTTCGCATTCGAGATGCAAACAATATTTTTTCGAAAACTACAATAAAATAAGAATTGTGTTATAATACAAAAATTTAATTTAAAGGTATTTTTTTGAACTCGTTTGAACTGTATTTGAATCAAGACGGTTTAGGCGCGGTGACTATCATAACAATAGCAACCTAATAAATAATAAAAATTAGTTGTTTGAAAAAGTAGTGTCAGAATGATATATTCTGTTATAATTCTTATCCTAAGAGTGTTTCATTCAAAATGAGCTCGGAAAGTGAAGACGAGCATTTACCAGGGGAAGTATTGGAAGCTGCACAAAGTGGTGTTTCACAATCAATCCCCAAAAAATTGTCGAGACAGTGCCTACAACGGATTCAAAGTGTCAGAGGCGGTATTACTGGCATATTTCGAACATAAAATTAATAAAATTAAACCTTCAATGTTATGGTCAGTATAGTCCATGTTAAAAAGTACACTGAATGCCAAAAAAATGTAAATATCAGAAAATTTCCAATAGTTATATTTGAAAAGTAAATCAGTTGGATACCGTCCGAAAAAGTCCAGAATTCTAATGAAAGAGGAAATTGAGAGATGTTTACAAGAAGCACCTGAATAGATTTCTGCTGGAAAAGGTAATTCAAGTTAATATAAATCGATCGATTTAACTAATTTTGGACAACTAATTTGTGTTTGTGGAGCTTTGAGGAGATGAGCTACTAAAGATAACGATCGATGATATAGAAGACAAAGATTAAATCATTATAAGAATTCCTGATTCCAAAACTCATACTCCGAGATGTTTTATGATTTCAAGTCCAGACCAAATAAGGACATACCGCAAATACTGTGCTTAACGTCCGAACGTTATTACAAGTCGAGGATTTTTTGTGAAGTATAGCAGAGAAAAAATGTGTTAACCAAATGGTTAGCGTCAACAAAATAAGGAATGTGCCAAAAGAAATAGCAACTTATCTCAATTTGCCTCATCCGGAAATTTATACAGGGCACTGCTTCTTCCGCCACTCTGCTAGCCGAGGCAGGGGCCGATATTACTACCATTAAACGACAAGAGGGGGTGGCGTTCTAGTACGGTAACGGAGACATATATAGAAGATTCTTTACAAAATAAAATTTCCGTCTCAGATTAATTATGACCATCTGCAGCATAGCCTACTGAACTTGCCAATAAAACAACGTGCGCAGTAAATTTAAACAATTACAGCAGCAGCCTCACTGAACACCCAGAACTAAAAGCTACGATAACTGACAGCACTAGATCGGACATAAATTTAACTGATTGCAATATCGGCACTTTCAATTTACATGTAGTGCAAAATAAATTGTAATTGCCCCGTTTCTAATAGTTACTGTTTTGTATTGAGATTGTTATGTTACTTAAAATATATATTGTTTAATTAATAAAATCATAAATAGGTTTCGAAAAAAATACGAACTATTTTGACATTTGTTTCATGTTCATGTTCTAGAACGAAAAAGACTTTAAGTTTCTAGAACATAAAAGTATTTTGCAGCTAGATGACGAAAAAGACTCACTTTATCAACTGAAAATTTAACGAAAATGTCGACTTTTGATGACAGTTTTCGAAAAAGGAGTTTTTGTTAATTGTCTAACTTTTCATAATAATTGAACTACTTTTCCATCCATAATATCATCATTTTACAACCTACAATTATCTCAAACAAGGTGTAAATTATAAGGTAAAATTCTTTCTCGTATAAGAAATGTCACAACATTACTGTTTTTTTTTTTTAAATAATACTAACCTTGACCTGCCTTGAAGGATTTAGGCCGCTGGCTGCCATGTAAGTAGAGCCAATGGTTTTTATTTTTATTACATCTTGAAACTGGGGTAGTTCCAAAAGCTATAAAATTTAGTTTGTTACCATTTTTAATTCTAAATCTAACTGAAACAGAGCATGGTTTATCTTGCAAAATAATACTTCTACATTTGACAAAAAAATGCAAATCTATTTTGTAGTTATAAATATATATTTCTCGAGTATTCGTATAAAAAAACTGTTAAACTTGCTAAAGTTATACAATATAACTTCTAAGCTGTTTTTATATACAGGGTGTCCCGGTACTTGATACAAACAGTCGAGAGCAAATAGAAGATATAAAAATAATATCAGTTCTCATATGAATTTTTTCCATACGGGCCTTCGTTAACAAGTTACGAGCCCTTAAAGGTGGAAATTAAAAAGTTATTTTTATTTACAGTCTCTAAACTATTAACTTCAGCATGCTGCATTTGGTGAACGGTAACACATGCGTACAGCTTGTTTTTGATATTATAAGTGAAACTTCATTATGCCCAGAACGCCAGGGATGGACTATGCCCAATGGTTAACAACCCAGAAATTTTGCATAGATGACGATCGCAATATGCCTGTATCAAAAATAAGTTCCCAGAAGAATTTACCAACGATAATATCCTCCTAGTTCAACTAGGTCAAATTAATAGTTTAGTAAATATTTGTGATTTTATGTCACAGTGCACATCGAGCGGCGCCTCCAACGTTTTTTTTTTTCACTTTTAATTGGACATAATTACTATGTTAGAACCGTGCATATTTATAGAATAATAGCCTAGAAAATCTTACTGTCAGCTAATGTAATTTTCACTAACAAAATTTGTCAAATACGCTTTACATATAAATTAAAGTAAGTTAAAAAAATAATTTAAAAGAAGGAAAAATACATTTTCAATATGATCACTTTCTACCTCCACACAGTTCCTAAATCTACGAATGTTATTTGTCTGTACACGAAAAAACATTTCTGGGGTATGTCTAATATTATTACAATGGAAATTAATTATTTTTAGTAATTCATCCCTTGTCTGTACTGGGCTTGCATACACTAAACTTTTCAAGTATCCCGATGGAAGAAGTCCATGGGGTTAAAGTCTGGAGAATGTGGTGGCCATGAAATTAGGCCTGTCCATTTATTATTAAATGCAATGGATAAATAATTTCGTACATCAATATTGCAATGGGGAGGAGCCCCATCGTGCATGAACAAAGTGTTTCTTCGGATGTCTAATGGAACATCGTTTAATAGTGGCTTCAAATTATTTTGCAGAAACTCCAAATAGCGATGTCCTCAAAAACGGATAGACCTATTAAATTATTACCCCAGAAATGTTTTTTCGTATACAAACAAATAACATTCGTAGACTTAGGAAGTGTGTGGAGGTGGAAGGTGTCCACATTGAAAATGTAATTTGATAGTTTTCTTTCTTTTAAATAATTTTTTTAACTTTAACTTATTCTTGTTTTGTTTTCCTATTTTGTGTTATGTGTAAAGTGTGTTTGTCAAATTTTGTTAGTGAAAATTATATTAGCAGAGAGTAAGATTTTCTGGGCTCTTATTTGAAAAATAGTAATTAAGTGCAATTAAAAAATAAAAACAAAAAATGGTGGAGGCGCCGCTCTATGTGCACTGTGACATAAAATCACAAATATGTATTTCTTAAACTGTTAATTTTACCGAGTTGAACCAAGAGAGTATTAATATTGGCAAATTCATCAGGGAATTTATTTTTGATACAGGCAGATTTAGATCGTCATCTATGCAAAAATTATGGGTTCTGGACATAATGAAGTTTCACTAACAACATTACAAACAATCTGTAAGCATGTGTTATCGATCACCAAATTTGCGTCATGCTGAAGTTAATGATTTAGAGAATGTAAATAAAAATAACTTTTTAATTTTCACCTTTGAGTGCTCGTAACTTGTTAGCGAAGGCCCGTATGAAAAAAATGTATATGAAGAACTGACATTAATTTTATATGCACATGCTATTATATGTGCATGATATTGATTAAGTTATTCTACTTACTGCATCAAAATCTGAGATAACTTCGTTTAGAAACCTTAAACACTCCAATCCTTGATTGTTAACTGTTTCTTCAGAATAGAAATCTGTAAAAATTATTAATATTAATTCATGAAATCATATTTACCGAGAATTTTTCATTTTCAGTTGAAGATGGTATCAATAAAATGAAGTAGCAACTACACCACTGTACAGGTTATGCATAAAATCTGATATCAGCTTCAAGAATAGACATTAAAAATGCATAGACAGGAGTACTACATCAGGATATGGTTTAAAGGTAGAGGTTCAAAATATTAAAATATGTATATAGACATAATACCTAAATCTGCCGGCAAAAGAGAATCTCTTTAATTGGCAGTAGATAAATCTCAGAATGTGAAAAAGAGAAAGTACCTAAATCTAATTATTTAGTCGTAAAAACGTTTCTATAAGGGATATTAATTAATTTATTAGATAGGTTAATAGATCTACTGTATTCCCTTGTGGAAACGCAAACTAGAAGTAACTGCAAATATCGAAGAAAAGTATTTATGGTGGCATAAAAGAAAATAATGACTGGAGAAGTTGGATAAAAAAAAAATCAAGAAAATACATCAAGAACCTGAAATTTCAACAAAGCAAAGGGAATTTCAAGCCTATCATTAACGTCAGTTCTCTTGAAAAATAATGATGTTATGAATTTAAATGGGGAACAATATTCCTCTGTACCTGGCAATAACAAGCTGTCTTTTAAAGTATTTGAATATTTAATAAAATAATAATTAATTAAGCGTTCTGCTAAATAATAAAATATTAAAAGGTATCCAAATAATGAACTCCTACATCTCAGTAAGAGGATACATTTTATCTGATTGTAAGTGTTTGAGTTATACAGGGTGTTACAAATTAGCTTCTCACTACAGAGATCTCGAAAACGGTAAGAGATATAAACCAGCTTAAATGGGAGCAAAGTTGCGTAATCAGGGGACCAATATTATGCCTCAAAAATCAAGGCTAACATCATTAGTTTTCGAAATATTTGGAAAAAAACCGAAATTTTGGAATTCCGTTTTTGTTTAATTTCAGCCTTGTTTGATGTGATATTGAAAAAAGAAGACTTTCTCATGGCCACTTTTTGCCCTCAGGACCATCATCAACTTAAATTTTTTAAATACGACCCTAGAAATTTTATTACAATTTTTGAAAGTCTTCATGACTTCCAATACTGTACTGCCTCAGCCCGAACCAGATTCAGACGTTTTGTCTCGAAAAATTCATCTTCAGTGTATTCGTTCCAAGTTTATATAAATTTGTTATGTTTTTTTTTGTTTATTGAATTATCGTACACTGTAAGTGTCCTTAGACCCTGTGAAATACGTCTAGTTATAAACCACCGCGCATTAAAATAAAACATTATTAGAGTTTTATTCCTGTGTCCATAGTTATTTCTAGGCTTCTCCAGTGCTCAAAATTCAAACAAATTCCGATCTATTTTTTTCAGGATATTCATACAAATACATCTGACATGCTCTTTCACAGTTACGGTTACAGATATAAAATAAATTCCGATAATATTACGCTGATCTTAATTTTCAACCTTTGGCAAAACGGAAATATTTTTGAACATTTATCATTGATCATTTTTTAAAGAATAATAATCGCGTTTTGGTTGTTTATATGCATTTTTAAGAATTAATTTGTCATAATAAAATAAAATTGTAATAATATTTGTGTTGTAATTTTGACACAACAACTTATTGAGTTATGTATGACCAAGTGATGGTAATAGTTAATAATAATAAATGTTTTATTGTAACGCATGGTGGTAATAGTATAAATAACTAGATTGATTTCACAGGGTCTAACAACACTTACAGTGTACGATAATTCAATAAACAAAGAAATGTAAATAGAAAATTTAGATAAATTTGGAACGAATATACTGAAGATGAATTTTTCGAGACAAACCGTCTGAATCTGGTTATAGCTGAGGCAGTACAGTATTGGGGGTCATGAAGGCTTGCAAAAAATGTTATAAAATTTCCAGGGTCGTATTTAAAAAAATTAAGTTGATGATGGTCCTGAAGAGACGAAACGTTACATTATTGATTATGCCATTCGATAGAGGACAAAAAGTGGCCATGAGAAAGTGTTCTTCTTTTTTCAATATCACTTCAAACAAGGTTGAAATGAAACAAAAACGGATTTCCAAAATTTCGGTTTTTTCAAATATTTCGAAAACTAATAATGTTGATTTTTTAGAGGCATAATGTTGGTCTCCCGACTACGCAACTTTGCCCACATTTAAGCTACTTCGTACCTCTTACCGTTTCCGAGATTCTTGTAGTGAGAAGCGAATTTGTAACAGCCTGTATTTAGGCCAAGTATTGGGTAGCTGGCGTAAGTTTAATTTATTAATGAAATACCCTGTATATCCATACATTTCATTGCCGTCACCCAACTATTTTGAATCTGATATTGTTTTCTGTCGCAGTTTTTCACCCTAAAGATTGTGGCCACAAAAATGCTTCTTCATGTCAGGAATTTGAGATATTCAATCCCAAGAGTGAATAAAAGCGATTTTGACATGTTTCTTTGAGGTTATGTCCTACAGTCCTACCCACACATATTTTTTCTTCTCAATAATGTATACAGGGTGTTAAGAAAAGAGTGTAAAATATTTCAGGAGGTAATAGTATGAACCAAAATAAGCAGAAAAGTCTTAATAAACATGGGTCCGCAAAGTAACGGTTGCGGAGATATGGACCACTATTCGTTTTTCAAACATTTTATTTTATTAGGAATAAACCGACAAAGGAAGCTTTTAACAAACAAAAAACAAAGTTACAGAAGATGTTCAAAGTGCCCTCCGTCCATTTCCAAGCAGGCACGACATCTTCGTCTCAACGATATTCGAACTCTTTCGAAAACACCCTCCTTGGTTTGGATTTCTTGACACTTTTGATTAATCCGTAGCTGCAGCTCTTCCAGGCTATTTACAGGAGTACCATACACTAATGTCTTCAAATATCCCCAAACAAAGAAATCTAGAGGGTTCAGATCAGGCGATCTTGGAGGCCATAAAACAGGTCCGGCCCTTCCTACCCATCTATGTGGAAAAGTTTGGTGTAAA